>NC_056739.1:443641016-443746016 GCF_019279795.1 Protopterus annectens
CAGTACGCAGTCATGGGACACACCATGCATATTACTGAGCTATAGCTCTCCCAAAGGTGTAATTCACATTGGATGACCTCAGCAGGCTTGTTATACTACTGCTATGGGGAGGGCAGTGTGTGCATGGCCCATACCCCATTCATGTAGCAGTTGACATGCCACATGCGGGCACACCCGGGGTCATATGTTACAGGTGCATGTATACAGCTACTACATGGCTACTTCCTTGTACATTCTTGTTGCACAGCTGGCACGTACACCACATAGTCTATCATGCTGACAGGTACTGGTGGCTAGTATCCGCAATGGGTTACATCCGCACCTCATGTGTTCGGGGCCCTTTGGCTGTGTGCCAGTTGGGACAGGCCCACATGGCTTCTTGTCACAGTCACCCTCTTCCACACATCTATGCCCATGTACCTGTGGCTTATTATAGTGTATTGTCCTTACATATTTGTCTGTATTCCTATCCACTGTGTGTGCAAGGCAGGAGTGGTGCATACTGACATGTGTCCACACTGAGAACTGTAACTTCCAGATACGTCTGATCCACTGGTGTTTGCAGACATGGCCTTCATGTGTTTAAGTGTGTGAGCATGCCCAGTATGGCCATCTGTTTTGCATATGTGGATCACATCCAGGTAGTTTGTACTGCAGTTCTGACCTTAGTGTTGTACACTGACAGGTAGCATGCTCTGTCTGTAGGGTATCCAGCGGTCATTTGCCATTGACTGTTACTACATTTCTGCATAGCGGGGGGACACCTGACTGTTTCTACTGTTCTACAAAGGAGTGGGGGGGGGCACACCTGAATATTACTCTAAGTGTACGTTGGATGGGGGGGGTCGCATCTGACACTTGTACACATTTGCTAGGACTGTACTGATATGTCAGGTACTCCATTTCAATCTGGAGTCTTACCTATCCTGCTGGCTAGAGGCTTACCAGTGTAGTTACAGATCCTAGCTTTGTTTGCCTACATATTAGTTTCTGACTTCCTAGCCTTTACAACATACATCTGACTGCCTGGCCTGCTGCAGTCTGTCTGTGTAGGCCTGTGGGAAGGTTTACCCATAGGGCACATTCAGAGGCCATAGTACAGCATTTGTTTATGTTAGTCTTCACCTGTCCTACTGGCTCAGACTGTTGTTGGGTATGTGACCCTTCCTGACTGGCATGTGTTTCTCTTATGGACACCCATGTTGTTCAGGCCATTTTCTGCAGTGGGTTTTGTCACCCTGTGTAGTACTGGCTACTATGGTGACTCCAGTATGTGTTACAGATCTCATGATGCCACTATGGGTGTCTACTCTCTACTGCCTTGACATCCGGCCACCCAATTCCTTTGCATGTTCACATCCATACCATAGCTACAGGTAAAAACACATTTTACTCAATTTAGCAATTGGTAGGGTGATTGACTTACCTTGAGGGTGTACCGGACTTGAGGATGGTCTGCCTATGTTGGATGCACATAGCACACTCCCTATACATGGTTGGGCATAGGTTGTGTCATGTTTGGCATCCCTTTTACTGTCTGTGTGGGTCAGAGAGAGGTGTTATTCCCTGGTCCCCTACTGTGTCAGTGCATATGCTATGCGTTGCCTCTTTGCCAAGGACAGGGCATACTGGGCACACCACCTTCTGCCTACTGGGGCAGGCTCAAGTTGTTCCTCCTCCGAATCACTCTGGGCCTGTATAGGCCTTGGCATTGGTGGGGGGCTGTGTGGCCCTGCCCCATGCTGTTCCTGCTGCAGCTGTTTCCGCAGGATCATATTGTGTAGCATAGCACATACCATTACAATTTGGGTACATGTAGCTGGTGAATACTGCAGGGCTCCACTGGATGTGTCCAGACACCAGAACCATGACCTGAGCATCCCAAACACACCCTCTATTATATGTCTGGCCTGTGTGTGTGCCTCATTATGGTGTTGTTGTTCAGGTGTATGTGTGTTTCTGATGGGTGTCATCAGCCACGGCTCCAGTAGGTACCCAGCATCACCCACTAGGTGACCATAGGGGATGTCCACATCGGCAAATCTGTGGTACAGCTGCATCAGTTGCCATATGTGTGAATTGTTTAAGCTTCCAGGGCAGCCAGCACATATTCAGTATAATGCCCTGGGCATCACATACGACCTGACAGTTGATGGAGGGGATGCCCCTGCAGTTGTTGTAGGCCCTACCCTGCTCACCAGGTGGTGCTTTGATGCGTAAGTGCATGCAGTCTATAGCACCCACTACCCCAGGGTAGTTAGCTAGTTGATGGAAGAGATGCATATTGTGGGTCAACACCTCACGTGTGTTGAGGAAATATACATGCTCACTGGCATGTGCTGACATGGTATCCAGGAACTGGTGGAATACTCTGGATGCTGATGTCTGTGAGATGCCCATGTTATCCCCAGTTGTGGTTTGGGAGGTACCTGTGGCTAGTATATCTAGGCCTACACATACCTTGGTATCCACTGGGATGGGTTCCCCTTGGCCAGTGTGGTGTGTCAGGTGTGGCCGGCACAGCTTAATGATTTCCTGTAGGAGATCTCTGTCCACCCTATAGCACTCCACTGTCTCCAGCTCATGTAGCCCCTGGTAGTTTACCCTGGGTCTGTACACTCTTCTCTGTCTCCTCACTGTGGGTTGTTTCACAGCATTGACATCCTCACCACCCTCAGCCTCTTGCACATGTTCTATGTTGCCTGCTGCAGCCCTTCTCATTTTGTAGGTTTGTTTTTAAAATTTCCCCGCTTGTATACACCAGTGGTGTAGAGTGTGGAAAAACCAGAGGGGTAGGTGTTAGCTTGGTTTATACTGGTGTTCTGGGCTGGGCTGTTCTGCTGCTTGTGTAATTAGCTGATTCTGATATATTTCATCTGGCAACTCAGCTAGTTCTCCTTGAATAACTTCCTACTGCTGTTTTCCCTTCCCATTGCCTCCCTGTTTAGGCCCGTGTGTGCCGCGCAGACAGAGTGCTCATATGTGCACTGAGCTGCTATTTCCTTGTTTAATTTCCTTTTTCTTCCTGTAAAACCCAGTGCGTGGTGTGCACACTCGCTTACACTTTGTAAAGAGTGCTAGGCAGGTTTAGACACACCCCTAGCTTAGCTGTGCTAAGCTAGGAGCAATCCTGAGCCACAGGTCTCCAATCCACTTACAGTATGTCTGACACCCCCCCACATGATGTCACCTATATCCTAGTATTGCACCCAGCTATTTATACTCTTCCACACTTGGGACCTGCTTCACACCCTGGGAAAATCTGGGATTCACTAACCTTTCCCTCATTTGCATAGGATTGCCTGCTAATGCATAGTTTCATGTCCCACACTGAGCTTCCCCCCTTAGCAACCATTACTCACTGGCCAGGTTGTCTTCTGCCTGCCATTGACTTGCATGGCAGAATACTGATTTTAGTTAGAATGCTCATTTTAAGTTTATTTTATTATTTTCCCCCCATTCCCGTTTGCACGTCGCTGCCCATGCTTAAACAGGCGAGATCGGCGAAGAAAAATTAAAAGTTGTTTATTTGGTTTTTTTTTTACAGTTTGCAATGCCAATGGCCTTCTACTTGACCATTAGCATGCTTCCTCAATAATATGCAGCCTTTATTTGGAGCTGTCATAGCTCCGTTTTTTAGATTGCAGAAATGTACTTGGTTACTAACAGAGTACATTTCTGCACACTGCACTCGTCCTGCACTGACAGCTGCTTGCTTCCTGGATTGCAATTTACCCTGATTTGCATGGTTTTCACCTGCAAATGAGGGTAATTTGCATACAGGGGCTTGGTCCGTGCAAGATTAGTCTAAGAGCTCACATGCACGTCCCAGGAGCTCGTTCCTGGATCGCACATCAGCCATATTGCCGAAAATAGCTCTTAGACTAATCCTGCACGCCATAACGGGCTTCGTAAATCTGGGGGATAGTATGTGACGGTTTAATGAGATTAAATTATACAATAAAATGTGAGACATTTATCTTGCCTACTTTCAAAGATATTGCTCCAAATATAATAGGAGCAAAGACATTTCTCACGTTAGATACATCTATTCAGTTTTGACAAATACCTCTAGATGCATGCTGCAGGAAGCTGGCAGCATTTATCTCACCAGTGGAGAGCTTTTCTTTCAGATAATTACTCTTTGGGATTAACTAAGAACCTAAAATTTTCCATTGAGTAATGAATACCCTGATAAGAAATCATGAAGGTGTTATGGCTGTAATGAATGCCATTTAAGTTTTTTGGCCTAATTATAATGAATGGCATTTTAGTGTTGGGGCTAATTAACAAATGCTTCAGACCAGTAAGAAATCAGGGCTCAAGCAAAACAAAGAAGTACTGATCTGGGAAAACTGAAATTCTTATTTTGGACAATGTCAAGGCTATATATAGCTTCTCAGCTGTCTGTTACTTTGCTAATCCAGTCATCAAAGAAACCATCTGATTTTTTTCTAACACTGACCAGCACACAATGACTCCAAGATCCTAAACCCCATTATATCTCTATGTTTAGAAAATCTGATTGCATCACATGAATGCAACAGTTTTAACTGTAACACAGTCATCAAGGGGTTAATTAATGTTCTTTCTCAGTGTTGCTTAGCTAGCTGCCTCTCTTTGCTTACCCAATCAGAGTGTTTTTGTATATGTATATAAATGGCTGTCTTACATTTTAATGGTGTCTGATGAAGTTAACACTTGTTTAACGAAAGTGCTCACATTTTATTTTTTTTCTTGTGGATTTTTATCATTAAATACACCTTTGGTTTATTATCACCTGAGTGATTTGTGCCTGTGAAATTCTGCCTGCCAGCATTTTTATTTAGTTATTTTGATTGCATCACTTACACAAGGAAAGAAAGCGTACTATCACTGAAGTTAAAATAATGATTTTTTTAGTTTTCTGCCTCTCAGTTCTTTTAAGTTTTGTGAAGTAAAACCTTATTTGCCCTCTTTCAGTTTTTTAGGCAATGCCATTTCTCTCATGGTCTGTTAAAGAAAACATTCCGAGGAGTGACTAGTCATATACAAGTTCTTTCTGAAATTTTGTTCATCATTTCTTTTGAATTCTTTTATACATCATCTTGTGCTGATAACGGCATTAACCACTCCATTATGAGTATTTCTCATTTAGGTTGGATCTTTCCCATCTTGTTCTGTGAATAACAAATAGAAATACATCTTTGTTTATGTCTGTCTTTTCATAAACAGTCTATCAACGGGTGTTTCCTACTGTTAATTCTCTGTATACTAAACTGAGTTTTTCTAATGATTTACATATATAACATTCTGCAACTCATTCAAACTGTGTATAATATTTTCCTTCATTTAGGACTTTTCAACCCTAATTAACTTCTTTACTTCATTTTGTGTTCTATTATTGCTCTCTGTTCTCCTCTTTTTACTTCCCAAACTTTGACTTTTATCTTCTAAGATTTTCATTCACTTTTTATTTTTAAAGCTTTAGTAGCTTTTTTGATCATTTTTTGTAGATTTGTGTGTGACAATAATTTGTTGTGTGGGTTTTTAACCTTTGCACTTCGTCTCTTGACTAATACTGAGACATTTTCCCAAGTCTAATACCATCCTGTTTAGACTGGTCTTGCTTTTTGTACAACTTGAAATGTGAATATGTTAAATATGAAACAGTTTCATGCTCACTTCTTGTTGTCAATAACTTTCTTATCTAACATTCTATCAATTCCATACACATGTAGTAAATGAATTGGGTACTCCAAACTAACCATAGATGTAACTGTGCATGTGACTGTGTGGTATGGAAGAACACTAGGAGAGGTTAACCTTGGCTCCAGATGATTGCTACTGTTGAGATGACATCCCAACCCCATGTGCAAAAATTGGAAAGGGGTTGTGTACGGATGGATCCTATCTATTTTAATTTCATTTTGGGATTGCCAGCTCTAGTACTCTTGTCATCCTATATGGAGATTAACAGCATATTTGATTCTTCTGTGTTATTGTGATGGACATGCCACAATAAGCTGATGTTCCTAATTGTGTCATGCAGAAGGATTAGAAATTGTCTGCAACCAAATCCAACATTACACAATTCCAGTCCAATCTTACTACTCCCAATTGACAGGAATGTAATAACAAACAGCAATAGACACTATCAATACAATCCTACTACTGTTAAATGGCAAGAATGTGATACAAAACAGCATGACACAGTGCCAATACAAACCTACTACTGTTGAATGACAGGATGTGATATAAAAACAGCATGACATAGTGTCAGTACAAACCTACTACTGCTGATTGACAAGAATGTGAAGAAAATTAGCAGTACCCAGTACCAGTCCAGTCCCACTACTGTAGAAGTAATGCTGAGCTGTGGTACTGCACACTCAAATACTTACAAAACAGCAACCTGTGAGGACTCAACCAGTTGTAGGTGCTCTTACTGTTGGATGAAGGAGAGTTACCATCACGCTGGTTAACAGGGTCATCAAAATGGCAAACACTGACTGCTGTGCCAGAATACATACTGTGTATTGGACACAGTGTCACACAGAAGGTGCAGGCTGCATAAGGCTGCTAGACTGACACAGGGACCCTATCATGGCAAAGTACACCTTTAATACTGTGATACACCTCACCAAAATAATGAGAACGCACTGAGTAGGAGAATGCAAAGGATGCTGTGCACAGGATTCATGTGTGACAGTTAGTGGTAATGTCCACATTTCACTTAGTGATGACTCTACAATGGCTAGACACATGCATGGATTGCTACATAACACATATCAGATAGTGACTGATGACACTTTGTGAACCTCAGCCATGGAAGATGAGGAGTTACACTTCTATCTTGATCAGATACATACAGTGAGTATAACTATTGTGGAGATGAAGGAGCACAGACTACACACTATGGCAGCAGAGACAAGGATATCCCTGGCTAAAATCCAAATTATTTGAAGGACATTTGTTGTCATAGGTGATAATGGCATCAATACAGTTTGGACACATGCACCTATATGTGCAGATAACTAGAGTCAGTTTCTTATTATTACAATGCTGATTAAGCTGTTAGACGTTGCTATTAACTGTAGCTCCTTCAGCACTGTGTTCCAGTTAAATTGACCTCTGAGTAATTTGCCTTCTGGTTTATGATGCTAAGTAGAGTCACTCTACTCCAGTGCACAGCAATATGTTCTATTCACTGCCACAGGAATCAGGTGGTCCAGCTGCAGGCAAGCATCATCTGAAACCTGTATAATGTATTTTTACAAAGAGATGCTTTTAGCCATAAAGTCTAAATATTGTTTCACAATGTGTGTGGTGGAGAATTCAGTTTGCTTCTCTTTCCAGTATTAACACCATGGACCCTGTAATGCAAAATAAAGTGTCTGTCCATGGCATAGTTGTTTACGTTGGCTGAGTCCCTTTGCCTTTTGTGCAGTTGTTGATGTTGCTATTTCAGAATTGGGACTCATGCACATGTGGCTTGAAATGTCATGTGTCATTAAACAATGAACTGATGGTTTCCCCAAGACAAGCACAAGCCCATGATACAGCTGGTGTGCCATTGGTTGTACCACAGCATACTCTACACGCAAAACTATATTAAAGTATAGTATTGTTACATCTGGATTGTCTTGCATCATATCCACCTGGACTACATGATTTTCTTTATATTTCTAGGCAAGGCCTGTATTAGTGCCAACAGGAAAGCCATTTTTTGTGGTCAGTAGGTGCCAGGATTGTAGAAAAAATACAACAACAGGTAACAGCACAAGCATTCTGTCCTCCTGAATGTGTTCTTTCTTGAAGTGTGTCACTGAAATATTGCAGAAGTTGGAGTTGTGATATTAGTGCCCCCCCCCCCCCACACACACACACACACACTGCCCTGGTCATAGTGTCAGTAGATATGTAGTACCTGTATCTTTGGTTTATGTACTGCAGGTTGGGATTAGGAGTACTTATCTGCATTATGCCCCATCTGATAACTATATATGTTGATATTGCAGTATTTCATATTATACATATACTACCTAACTACATAGGGCACTGGCCCCGTCTATGTCCTGCTGTCATCACGTGTGTATGTTTCTTTCCACTGATTTCACTGTTGCACAAACACAATGCACATTCTTGACTAAATTACAAATAATACTTCTTATTAAATTACAGGTTTGTGTATTTTCTCTTTCACTCTATTTTTGTACCCATTTCTTGGCCTCTTTACACCTTTGTCCTATTGTGACCATGCTAAATTCTGCATTGTGTGCATACAGCACCTCTCTGAATATATATCACTTTCTGTCCTGCATGGTACCTCACTCCTGTGCATTTTGTCATGTGTCTCCATTGTAATACATCATTATCCTTTTCTACTCTTTTCTCTTCACTGAATCAATCTTTAGTTTGTCCACTTTTTTGGATGCATTCCTATGTGCATTTGGTCTAACCAACCTATTCCTTAATGTTCCTGTAGTGTATCATATATTTCATCTTGTATTCTACTTTCACAAAGAACTCTCACCACATATCCATGCCATCACTCCTTCTCTTTTTTGGATCTGTACATTTGTTATTTGTCACCCAGTGACCACAGAGTTACCCAGGGTGTAGGGGTGTATGACTCTGTCTTCTAAGTACATCATTAAAACTGTTACAGTACTACGTCTTTGATATGTGTTGTTAATTCCAGTGTTTTCTTCAGTGAGTTAGACTGATTATGCACCTTCAGGCTGAACATTTGCAGTTTAGTCCTCACTTTCCAAATAAGACTCTAACTTCGGCCTGCTAATCATATGCATCAGTCAGCACTATAGCCATTCAAGATGGCTGAATTTGTCTGTCTGATGCTATGACTCTAAATCTTTTTTTTCTGTGTGTTAAATGTTGTGGCCTGCTGTTATTAGGAAAATGACAAAGAGTAGTCTAGTGTGTGTTTACAGTTCAGTACTCTGGAATATTGTATTTTCAGGACTGTCTTCAAAAGTACCTTGACTTTCTATCATCCTGAATGCACATTTCATCACTGACTTTCTCTTTTCATTTCCCCTATATGATGGGAGAACATCTGTAACATTTTTGGGAACTCTAATTGCATTTCCTCCATACTGTTAAATCTTTTTCTCCTTTTTTTTGTTAATCCTAAAGAGTGCAGACTCATGTTGACTTCATGTGAAGTGTCCACATTTACAGTATCTCAATAAGAAATATGCTGTAGATCTGTTTGTTGAATGGGTATTTTTTTCAGAAATATTTGACATTAATTGTAAATTATCTGCATTTGTAGTAACTTTGTCCCTTGTCCTCACTTGCCTGCCCTATCCCAACTTATTACTTTTATTGTAACTAGAATTTCTTTCCTCCTCATGAACTTCCCTTTCTTTATACTTATTTTAAAAATCGTATAATCTTTACTTTGTCAGTTGCTGGAATTTCCATATTTGCTTGTGTATCTCCACCCTTTCCTGTTTAAAGGCTTGCTAATTAAGCATTACTCCTAGCTTCAACTCACTTGTGAATAAGTGCTGTCTTTAATAGTGTTACTAGGTACGTTTTTTGTCTAAGGATCCTCCTTAAATGTCACACACTTCTATTTCACTGCTTGTAATGCTTTAGCTATCACACCATCTGTACCCAGATGCCCTATGACATCCAGCTTGGTCATTCCATAATTCTAAGGATTTATTCCTTGTCTGTCCCAGTCATGATACCAGACATGACTGTAACCCTACACTTGCTCACTGCCATTCCTGGTTCTATCTGCCTAATAATTAAGTTCTGTAATTACCCTTCTGCCACCCTCCTCTGGTTCTTATATGTTGGAGTTCTGCCAAACTTGCTAGCACACTCTTAAGTATATTTCTGTCAGGGCACTATAAGATGTTTGGATGGATATAGATAGAGGTATGTGCCTTTGTTCAGCTACTATCATTCTTTTAAACCATGTTGTGGTTCAGAGGTCCAAAATTCCTGGTGCTCTCTGGAGCAGTCTTCATAGGTGAGTACTAGGCTAGCTACCCTTGTAAGCCATTTTAAGCCTAGCCAATTTCCCTCTCAAAGTTGAGAAACAAACCTTGTACCTTGTATCTGTGAGGTAAACACCTTAACCATTATTCCAGTCCTTCAAGTTCTTACTGACCTGTATGGTCCATGAGTATGAGGCCAAAAGACAACCAGATCATGACCATTTCTTCTTGGAAATTTGACAGATCATCTCTCTGACCAGAGAAATGCCTCTTGATGAGACAACAATGCATCATCTTCAAATGTTTTTTAACTGCTTTGTATATATTATGTCTGTTTCAGTTCTCTGTTTTTGTCATCCCAGTCTTGGTATCACCTGCACTTATGCCACGGCCGAATTACCACCCATTTCAATTCTCTTTTTCATATTGATATGATTTTTTTTCTTAGGGTTCTTAGTGTTTTTATGTTTTGCTGGGTGAAACACCTAAGGCTGGCCATCAACATCTCTGTATTTTTTCACGTCTGCTGATTGTCTTATATAAAAACTTCCCTGAGAAAATGAAATAGGTTCATACTAGACTAACTGTGCTTGTGGGCCATTTTAAGTCTAGCCAATTACATCAAGTGAGAATCGAACCCTGCACCTTGTATCTGTACAGTAAACACCTTAACCATTAAGCCAACCTCCCACCCATTAAGCCAACCTCCCATTATTGTAACAGTACATGTTTTAGTATCTGGTAGATCAGCAGTTTAAAGGGGCTACAGTAAATAGAAAGGGTATTAAGAGACTGTGGGAGTCTTCAAAATTTCTGTGTAACAACTCTCCCTACTGACTGTGCTCATTTGCAACATCAGGGCAGCTTGCCTTTTTTCCTTCATCTGAAGGTCATCCACTAATAGCTTACCACTTCCACTCCCCTTGCCATTTTTCACACAAATATTCGCAAACTTGGCTCCTCAGATACTTGTCAAGCTTAGATTCCCATGGACAAGTGCTTGTTATGAATTTTGGATAAATAAACTGCTTTTAATCAGCACTAGTGACTATCAAAGCATTTTTCTGGTTGTCTCAAATGCATAGTGGTGCACTCATGGTTAGGGTCAGTGTGGTCTTCAGCTACATTTCAAAGTTAGGAGAAAAAAGAAAACAACTGAAGACAGAAAAATACACAGATAAATTGTTCAGAAGATTCCACTCCTACACATATAAAATTATTCAGTGTAAAAAAAAAATGAAGAAATTTCGTGCCACAACACCCACACATATTTAAATTAAAATTCCAAATATAACACAGTACCAATGCAATTGTATGGCCTTGGCTGATAGAAAAAAATGCATTCAAGAAAAAAAAATGGTTAGAATGAAATGCTGTAGCAAATAAATTCAGAGTTAATCATCTGCTTTCTCAGTGGGTACATCAGAAGGAATCACAATTTTTAACAGAACGTGCATTAAAATAACTATTTTTCTTCCTGCAATTGAGATGAGTGCATTGCTTACACTTGTACGTGTGTTAGTAAACTATAGATTGCATTAAGAGATAATCTGCAAAGCTAAGATCGAAAGGAATGAGTTTCAAAGCTAGCTACAGCCATTTACTATACTCTTCAACATTTGTATTGCCTGTAATAAATGCCAGATAGACTAGATATAGTTTGTTGACCTTGTTTTACTCATTGTATTTCTGTGCTATGCCGATTGTAAGCTGAGCTGAAAACGAAGCTGATAATGAAAAAGTGAGACATCACCTTGACTGAATCATTTTGGATAAATAAAATATAGAATATATACAATCTTTTTTTTTTCTTCTTTTCATGCAATTTAAGTGTCACTGCAAGAGAAGTGGTATTAGTGGGTTAAGTATATTGCTCTTTAGTTTGCAGTCATCTGTATATAATCTTTTGTCAGTCCTACTCTTATTGTCATTCCCACAGTCGTATATCACCTATTTCTTAGCCTTTTCTGCCTCTCCAATGAACATCTCATCACAACGTGCTTTCTTCATTTTATGAAAAGAGCACTTGTGGACCTTTATTGACTCATTTATTACTAGTTGAAAGTGAAGTGATTCTTGTGTACCCTTTCTGGTCTCATCTGCTAACACACACACACACACACACACACACACACACACACACACACACACACACACACACACACACACACACACACACACACACACACACACACACACACACACACACACACACACACACACACACACACACACACACACACACAAATATGGGCATGCAAAAAAAAAAACTCCCACCCTGTCCTGTGCCATTCACCCTCCTGCCAGCCCTCCCAAACTCACTGGATCAAGTGCTTTGGGTACTTTCTAAAATTAAAAATAGCAGTTCTCTGAGTCCTGATAATCTCACTGGATATCTGCTGAAAATTAAGTCCCATTTAACAAAATCCTCTCCATTACCTCTTAGCTAAGCCTCTTCACTGATTACATCCCTGGGGTGTATGTGGATAACAGCTGCTGTATTGCCCTTGCATAAAGATGGCCTCACTGATGACTCTAGAAACTACAGATGTATTAGTCTCACTAGTATTATTTGCAAGGTTATGGAATGTATTACAGCTTAAATTGTAAACAGCAACATAGGTGACATTATATCCCTGGATACACAGCAGTTCGTTTGTCTTTGTATAAGACAGACCTTGATTTCTCAGACCATGTTCTTTAAATTGGTTGCTGAAGCTACAGATAAGGGACATAGAATCCATTTTGCCTACCTGAACCTTGCCACAGCCTTTGATACTGGGTCTATATTTGGCTACGGAAAATAAATAATATCAAATAGCTAAATATCAAATGAAAAACATCTAAAACATAAGTTGCCGAACATAGCTTTTTCTGAACCCCCCCCCCCCATCAAATGGCCATAGTTGGCCAACAACGAAAGAAGCACCGCAATGCAAAAGGAAAGTGAAGGAAACCTTTTTTCAAATTTTTAAATTTGCCCTTTCCCCACTGTAGTGTGATCTCAGAGTTGGTATATATAGTTGGGGGTGTGGGTGTCAAAGCCACCCACCTTGGTTGATTACATTTAAAATGTTGGCCAACTATGGCCATTTGATGGGGTTTTTTTTCCTCCCAGAAAAAGCTGTGTTTGGTAACTTATGTTTTAAATGTTTTTCATTCAATATTTAACTGTTCGATGCTATTTCTTTTTGGTAGCTGAATGTAGACCCTTTGACACTATCTTCCATGATGTGATTGTTCATAAACTATCCCAACTGAATATTAACACATTCATAGTTTGCTGGATTGTTAATTGGCTGTCTGAAAGAATGATGATCAGGAGTATTTCATCTAGGCAGAAGAATGTCATTATCAGTTGCCTATAAGGCTCGGTCTTGGCCTCCTTCCTCTTGAAAGCTGCTGTAAAGAGATTATGCCTAAACAGTTTTGCTGATGACTGGTAACTGGAAGAGGTTATCAAATCCTTTTCCAATCTGCAAAATCTCCAGTGAGAGTTGGAACAAACAATTGCTTGATGTGTTTATAATGCACTTACTCTGAATGGAAGAAATGCAACATAAGTTCCTTTGGTAAACCTAGCATCACTACCGCTTACCATATAGATAAGCATCACCTTAAATCTAACCCAGTCATCATCAGGGAATTTATCTGTATGATAACCAACTCTTATTTGACCACCACATCATTGATGTATTTTGAATATGGTTTACTATTGTTTGTGTGAATGACATTCTATCGGCTGCAATGTGCCGAAAAACAGAATGTCGAACGCACAAGCAGTTTTGCACCAGATAATCGACTCCAACTGCATTCGCATAAGTGGAAATCAACTATCTGCATGGAGATCATGGTACAGTGGGGAGTGGAAATTCATCCACATCCCCACTGTAGTGCAATCTTGGAGTTAGAATATATAAGTGGGGGGGGTGCAGCTATATGTGATAGCTGTATAGGAGTTTGATTTACATCAGCTCCTATACGGCTATCATGTGGTGGTTTCGACAACAATGCTGAGTCAAATGCGTCGAGCATTTGGTTCGACATTGTGAACAGTAGTTTTTTTTTTTAATTTCGGTATTACCATTTATTTATTTGAATGGAAAATGTTTTTCCGTTCAAATAAACAATAGTAAACCTTTGAATATTCTTCTGCCTTGTACAAAGTATCCTTTGTGGTATCTCACCAAGGTACAAAGAACTTATAGTCATACTTTATTCCTCCCTAATCTGGTCCATCATTGAATGGAATACCATCTGCAATACATAACTTGCTAAGTACTTCAGCCGGCTCAAAAGACTTCTGTGTTTCCTCACAAGAAAGACCCGAGTTCTCAATACCCATAGCTTACTGTGATAGACCGAAAGTCCTATCCCTGTACAGTGTGTCATATACACTACTGAGGGGTAATCTCTGATTATCTTTCCATACTACGAATAACCCGGTACTCTTTTGAGCAGTGGCAAAGCAAACATCCAGTCTAGAAATCTAAAACTTTATTATTAGCTCAACTACACAGAATGGTGCAACAGGTATCTAATATACGTCCCATTTCTGAAACAGGCTTCACTTACTTAAGCAGAATGCTTCCTTAACAACCTTTAAATCCAGTCTGGATAACTGGATGGGTGACTGCAAATTTTCACATAGAGTATTTGGGGAAAAATCTTCACTATTGAGGACACTATTAGTCTCCCAGCAGTACTGGGTTATGTGGCTTAGATTCTTCATTGTTTGCTGATCTGTAAGCTTAGTAAGAACCTGTAAACCTACTAAGATCACAGTTTCACACACACAGACATGCACGCACTCACACACACACACACACACACACACACACACACACACACACACACACACACACACACACACATACACACACACACACACACACACACACACACACACGCAGAAATTCACATATGCACACACTGCAATATGAAGTAAAAATTAGCCACAGATCCCATAGGAATGAAGCTGAAACCCATTACATTTTTATTTCTGATGCCATGTTGCTGCTTAGTTATCGGCTTAAACCAAGATTAAGCATGTAGTGTGAGCATGGGAGTGGGAGAAATGATTTCTGCAATCCCTGATGTCTGTCCTTTTCTTCTGATTGGTGGAAGACTGAGTGGTCTCTCACACTGTGCTAACTTCTCACATGGCTCTAGCTGTAAACGCAGGTTAGAGCTCTGATCAGTTGTCTTATCATCTCCAAGTCACTCCCTTTTTGACAAAGTTTAGGTTCACATATCTCTTACTTTGCTAGCTTCCTGTTTCCCTGTTCAAATTCTACTTAACCAGTCCCTCTTTTGCATAATTTTACTGTGTCTGTCCTGTACCTGCTACAACCTTCCCACCTGACATCAGCAGACTGACTTAGGCCCCACGTTCTAGATGTGCTCAACCATAGGACTGCATCCCAGTTTTCATTAGTACATTGTAGCTTTTTTCTTCGCCCAGGGTTTTAAGCCATAAAACGATGTTAGGCCATGCACACTGGAATTAGTATATACAAGTAAGCATAGGTTCAGGAAGGCCTGTCCCATGAGCACATTGGTGGTTTACTTCGTACAGTTGAATCTGTGTCTAGTTTTCTTTTGATGATATGTAGGGGAACTGGAGTTAACTACCATCCCTGCAGATGTACTGTATCAGTCTTTAGCCCTGGAAAAACAGCATTCCTCATCTAATTAATATTCCTCATATCCATTCCTCATTCTGATTCTTCACACACTATCTCCCACTTGCAATTTCCTTTAGCCCCTATCCCACTGCTTGTTTAGAATCTCTATTTCACACATTTACTTTAATACCCATCCTGTCATGATACAATATATGTACATATATATATTTTTATTTGGCCTTTGTTGACCAGATTAGTCCCACTAGACTAGTAGCCTCTATTCAGGTGATACCCGAGGTGATATTTATATTACTAGGGGAGATTTGACCAGGACATTAGGGAACTTCTACTCATTTCAATAGGTGCCATGGGATCTTTTGCATACACTTGAGCTACCTCCAACTCAAGCAGATGAGGCCTCAGTGTAACTTCTCATCCAAAAGATGGCACACTCAAAAGTGCAGTGCAGCACCCCCCATATTGCAGTAGAGGCAATTGATCTACCTACAACGGGAATAGAAGCCACAGCCTTTTGCATCAAAGGCAGGTGTGCTACCTGTTGTGCTACTAATACTATAAATGGTTGGTAGCTAGTACTACCTAATGCACATACTGCAGTAAGTAATGCCCGTTGATTTATTTCTCAGCTTACACAGTTGTATTCTTTTCTTTTTTTATATATTTTTATTGATTTTACAAGCATGAAAGATTACAAGACAATTATAAATAAATGAACAGCAAAAGAGGAAGATAACTATTTGCAAGGCTCCACAGCAGTAAAACATTAATAGCCATCAATATTTTTCTAGTAAATCAAATGTTTCTAAGCAGCCTTTAGTGTTAGGAATAGGAAATAATAAAAAAAGTAAGTCGTTAAGTATGTAGTTGGTGTCTATAAATGATTTAAATACATGAAGTACATAATCTACTAATGGAATAGATGAAGCTATCTTTTTTTCATTTGTAAAATAATGTTTTAAGATCCAATAGAATTTATTAATACCAAATAAAGTTTGAGGAATTAGATTACGTTTATTATTTTGTGTTAGTCGTTCATGTTTGAATTTCCATGCAGAATGATATGAAGAATTAAGCCATAATGCCATCATGTTTATGACAGTGGATTTTGCATATAATTCAATGTTTGGGAAAGCTATCCCACCATCTTCCCAGCTTTTAGAATGCCAATCAAAAGATATTCTCAGCTTATTAGGATACCATAAAAATTTCAAAAGGGCTGTGTTTAATTTTTTTATTATTTTTTGTGAGAAGAAATATTAATGCCTGTATATAAAATACAATTTTTGGTAGTATAATCATCTTTATTAAAGTGAGTCTTTCCTCCATTGTGAAAAAGTTTTTATTCCAGTCCTCTATTAGATATTTAATTATATTTATTAGTTTTTAATAGTTAGTTTGGGTAGTGTTTTTATTGAAGATGTGATATCAATTCCAAGATAGCTAATATGAGTATTATTCCAAATGAATTTAGTAAAACTATTTAGAGAATCTGTGATTATTTTATTAATTAGTAGAGTTCTTGTTTTGCTTTTATTAAAATTTAAACCCAAAATCTTTTTGAAATAATTTAAAGATGAAATAATTTGTGTTAGGGAGGATTCTATGTCTCTAGTAGTTATTAAAATATGATCTGCAAATAATTATATTTTACAACTAAATTTCTCATCAGTTAGAAATCCTTTAATTTTATCATTGAATCTAATATAATTTGCAAGGGGTTCAATAGCTAAAACGAATAATAAAGAGGATAAAGGACAACTTTGTTTTGTACCCATTAAAACTTCATAAGATTTAGACATAAAATAACTTATTTTTACAAATGAATAAGAATCATTGTATAGATTTGTGATGAGATTTATAAATAGTCTGGAAAAGTTATATTCTTTAAAAACTTTACATAAATAGGACCAGCTAATAGAATCAAATGCTCTATTTAAATCTAAACTAATTATTTTTAATTCTTTTTTCTTTTTGTTAGCTGAATCAATTAATGTATTTAATCTAATTATATTTTTGTGAACTTTTCTGTTCAAAATAAAACCAGTTTGGTCTTCATTAGTTAATTTTGGCAGTATATGTTTCAGTCTTTTTGCAAGGATAGATATAAATAGTTTATAATCAACATTAAACAAGGATATGGGTCTATAACAGGAACATAATTTGCTATATTTATCTGTTTTAAGAATGGGAGTAACAAGGTTATAATGCCAAGAGAGAGGAATAGTTAAGGGAGGTTTTGATCATTTCAAATACATTTTGTAAAAGTTTTATAATGTTATCTGACATAATTTTAAATAATTCAGGAATTAATTCATCAATTTCCAGAGCGTTATTTGTTTTAATATTTTTAATTTGGTCTTTTATTTATTCTGATAGGATGGGTTTGTCTATAGTATTTTTTTTTTTTTTGCTCTTTAGTTAATTTTTGTTGAATATTATTTGTCAAAAAGTTACTTGCAATGTAGTCATTATCAAATGTTGGAGAAGTATTATTAATATTTTCATAATGGCATCTGAAAATTTCTAAAAATATCTTTTAGATCAGTTATTTCTGTACCCCCCCCCCCCGGTTTACTTTTATACCTTTAATATAATTAGTATTTGTTTAGATCTTATGGCTAGTTTATGTAAGGTTTTCAGATTGATTGAATAGGAACAGATTTTCCATTTTTCTAGTTGCATTGAGAGTAGATGTTGCATTGTATCAAAATATTTTTGATTTAATAACTTTAATTCAAGATTGCTATTTATGTCATTTAGTTTCATTTTTGTTTTTAAATTATTTATTTTAAACTGCAAAGTTTTTAGTTTTTTATTCCATTATTTTCTTTTATTAAGATACCAGCTTTTGATTTTTCCACAGAGATAAGCTTTTAAAGAGTCCCAAAGTATAATGTCAGTAACTTCTCCATTGTTATTTAGTTCTATAAATTGATTTAATTCCATTATGAACCATTCTTTAAAATCTTTTAGCTGAGTAATACAAGCTGGGATTCTGGTAATGTTAATTAGGTTATCATTTTTGAGGGTAATAGTGAATGAAATGGCATTGTGATCAGATAGCGAGGAATATGTTATTAGTACATTATCAGCTTTTGAATATAGGCTATTGGAGGTAAACACTTTATCTATAGTAGTTTGAGTATCAAAATTAAATGAACAATGTGTTTAATGAAGTGAATTGATAGATTTAAATTTATGTATATCACATAATTTTAAATCTTTAATAAATGTTTTTAGGTGTTTTGCTGCAGATGATAGCTTTATATTTAGCTTGTTAGTAGTATCTGCTTCTGATAGTATACAATTAAAATCTTTTGTTATAATTAATTTTCCTTTAGTATTCAAAATAATAGTACCTAGCAAAATTTTAGCAATTTTTGCACCAATTCCAGGGATCCAGTATGTGTTAACTAATGTATAATATTGTTTATTAACTTCTATGGTAATCAGTGTCAGCAAACCATGTTTATCAGTGTATGTATGTATGTATTACTTTGGGTTCAGGTATGGAGTGTCTCCAAAGGATTATTGTGCCTCTTCTTTTTTATTTAAAATATGAACCAGCTAAAATATTGTAATCTTTAAATAAAATTCTATTCATGTCTTCTTTGATTATATGAGTTTCTTGCAAAAATATTTTATGTGCTTTATTAACATTCAGATGTTTATTTAAACTGCTTCTTTTCAAATAATTGTTTAAACCATTAATATTTAATGAAATACAGTTAAGTGTAGACATGTTGGAGGTAAAAGAGGACTTTAAACAGAGATATCAAAGGCTTATCACTTAAAGAATATGCCATACTACTGTGAAACATTACTGTGGATAATAAAGATGACAATAACAATAACCATTTAAAATTGAAATAATTTAAACCATTAGTCATGGAATGTAACATTCCTGGTTGGATGAATAAATCATCCAATCCACTTTCCATCCTAACCGTGTTAAAGTAGTTAAGCAAAACCTGAATTAAGAATGTGCTACTGCTTCTTAAAATAAATAATGATTTATAAATGATAAAGCTTCACTCTTATGAACAAGTATATATTATCTTAAATCAACATATATGAATTATTAACTTCCATATGATTATTATGATTATGACAGATATCAAATGGATAATAAGGAACTGTTCAATCTAAAACTAGAAAAATCAAATCACAAAGTGTTAACTTATATGTCTTGAAAATGCTGTACTTTGATCAGATTTTTGGATTACTGAACATTATTATCTTTTGTTATATTCAAAAATATTAATAAACAATAGCATAATATACAAATGAGCAATATGGGATGGGATATAAATGCACTCACAGTATTCCTATATGTTGTATTAAATATAATTTGATTTGAGTGTATGTATATAGGATCCTTTTTCTTTTTTTTTTCTTGTCCCATCCCTCTTTTCTATTAGAAACATTGACATCAATATGATATTAACTACAATATTACTTTAATTAATGTAAGAGAGTGTATATAGTGTACTTCCCTTAAAATTAAATATGTTAATCTATTTTATTTAATTATAAAGGTGTAAAATAATTTTTAGCTGTCGGAAGCCATGAAATAATAATTATCCTAGTCTATCGGACTGAATTTTAATTTTAATTATAGGATGTATTGTGAGTCTAGGTGCCCAGGTCCATATCAACTAGATAAGGCCCTCCCAGAAGAGGCCTAATACACCTCCAAGCCCACAGGACCCAAGGACATCCACCAAAGCAAATCATTCACATTTTCCAAAACTTCTGAAGTACAATATCTTATATCTAACTGATGTTGACATTAGTATACGATTGTTGAGTTGTTGAGAGTTTTTATAGTTCTTATTAAGATTAATTCACCTCCAACTGTTCAGGTGACAGATATTTACATTCACATATTCAGTTTCATCTCTGCAGCGAGTAGTGAGCAAAGAAATCTGGATTATTTTCTTCTACCATTTGATGAGATGTTTGCATCCTTTTTTATGTAGTTTCTCTGTTATTGTCTCAGTGAATGTCCCCAAGACCCACCGACCAACGAATGACTCAAGGCCCTCTCCCAAGACCGTCCTTCCAGCCAGCATGAACCCAAGTAACACAACCCCAACCCTAAAGATCTCTATTGTTCTCATATCCGATGGAATCAATGGTGTGTGAATTCTGTTTGTGGTTGAGATAACTCAATATCTCTATTATTTAACAAAGTAAAGATATTTGTAGTATTATATTGGGAACAAAATAACCAATATAACTGATGAAACTAATACTATGTGTGTATATGTTCAAAAAGGGTATTAAATTATTTTCTATTTATTTATATGAATTTATCTTACCCACCAGAATAACATAACTAGCTTCTTGAATTTCTCTTATGTATACTGATTCCATCTTTATATATAACAAACTGACATCCTCATTAAAAATCACACAGTGCTAAACAAAGACACTGCATAAGTTATGGGTTCAATTCCTTAGCTTCTATTTGCATGTTTTATGACTCTGTGCATGCTACCCAAGTAAACATATAACAATACGATTAGAACTTCTAAGGCTGTCATTTAGTTAAGTCTTTATGATGTTCAGTGCACTATCCATGTTTATTCCACCAAAATTATTATATATTCCTTACATACATTCTAAACTGATGGTATTGATTGCACATTTGGCAGATCCCTCTTTAAGTGATAAGCTAGATTGCATAGTACTATTTGGAGGTATAGTATAAGATTTGTACTATTAGCTAACTATGTACTATCTAATGGTGCTTAGGTCAGAAAAGTGGGAGTATTTGCCACTTTATACCTCTCCACATACTGCAGAGTTCCAAGTGCCAGGATATTCTATATAATAAATAGGTGAACAATGAGGATAGAAAGCAGCACATGCAATGCGGTACTCCCCCAAAAGAACTACAACTTAGAACTGATCACAAAGTTATGAGATATTTTACCTTCAATTCTGAATACACTGTTTTGTGCTATATTTTTACCTTTGTTACACATCAAAATGTTAACAAAACACTTCTCTTATTAGATCATATAGGCTATGATCATGTACAACAAAGCTAGAGCAGCTTTCAAACTAGTTTGCACATTAGAGTAAGTCACACCAAATATATTTACAAATAACAAGCTAGCATCTCCTTTTCCTCTCTCCAATCTGTGCAAGGAGTCAAGATATCCCATCAATGTCTTTCTTTTATAAACATACATATCTGACCAATTTAGAGTGGTTGAACTACTCCTTATTTGTATATTATTTCACATGCACTGCAGTAAAATTTCAGCTTTTTCATAGTAATGCATGATAACTATTAGATTGAAAGCACTTAATTGTCAAATATTAAATTCAAGTGCATAATGTTACTGCAATACTGGAACGCGATTAAAAATGTTGAGAGTGTTTTGTCTTATTTCCACTGAAAAGAGCTACAACTAAACTGCACCCTTCTTCTTTCGGCTTTTTCCCAGTTAGCGGTCGCCACAGTGGATCACCTGTCCACTCCTGATTGGCAGTGGAGTTTTACAGTGTCGAGCTGCCAGCCCGGCGCCCAACCTTCCGCAGAAGGCACAAATATGCACACACTCACAACTAGAGTCAATTTAGAGTGTCCAATCCACCTACAGTATGTCTTTGGAATGTGGAAGGAAACTGGAGCAAACCCATGCGACCACAGGGAGGACATGCAGACTCTGCACAGAAGGCACTCCAGCCAAGGATCAAACCAGAAAACCTCTTACTGTGAGGAGGCAATGCTAACTGCTGCACCACCGTGGCCACCTTACAACTAAACTGCACCCATATTGCTTAAAACAGTATAAACAATGATGGAATTAATTATATGCAATTCCGAACAGCAATTGCATCTATACAATTGGTATTTTATAATGTTTTAACATAAACTATCATTCCTTTGTGTGGCAGTGGGTAGGAGATAAAAACTAGATTTACAAGTGGATAATACAAGCATTTATGTATATCATTTATGTATAAATGCCAAATGTACCAAATTCTCTTGCTTTAGGGTTGTTATTATTGCTTATCTGCTTCAAAGCACATTGCTGTCTCCCCAGAAATGGTACCTTTCACATTCGGTGTGAACCAAATGTTCTTATCATCACTAATGTATTTATCATTCCTCTGAGTCTTGTTAAGGATCAGGCATACTCAAAAATTGCCTATAACAGCTATATTACCAGGAAGCCATTTCCAATATAACTGTGATGCTCTACTCATCAAAACAGCTGTTAATATTGCTTCCATGTTAAACCCTTGCAATGTAGATCTGTAAGGATTGTTTTAGTTTTTACTAATGAAAAAGAGGGGCATATCTTTCAAATATTGCAATTTATGTACTTAGAAGATGCTTGTATAACATTTAGCTGTATGTGCTTTAAAGGGAAGAGGGCTCTGTATCAGTGAAGTACCTCACAGGAAATGCAGCAGCAAGTCCCCCCCCCCCCCAAAACCATGCCTCCCCCTAGATTTCCTGATGCCTCAGTTAAACTACTAGAAAGTTATGCATGTGCTGGCATAAATATTGATCTGTCTGTTGTTTGGCATGCAGTGTGATGTGAATACTGCCATGGAGTGAGGCTTGGCATTCATCCTGAAATGCATGCACTACAGTCTTGTTTCTTCACATGAAGACAAAATTCTCAAGTTCTGTGATGACTGCATATCTCTTGTAGATAGTGCATTCTCTCATGAGTGTGCCATTGTGGCTATTAAAGCTAGTGGACTAAATAGATTTGTATCCCTAAAATGTCACTGTAGTTATAGTTGACTGCACATGGTGTATCAATTAGTGAGCAAGATATTTTCTCAGCATAATAAAAGACACAAAATAGGACACTCACTGCATGAAATACCACAGGATTTCCTCACACACAGTTTATCAAGGCATGTGACTTTCAGGCTTTCTCAGCAGTACAAAATCACATATCTTAAAGTACAAGTTAAAGAAATCCCACAGTATGTAATGCCTGCAGTTTCCCATTACGTTTCTTGAGTGCCACTCAACATTATTAATATGCAAGCGGTATGAATGAGACATTCAGGATGTCAAACAGAAATCAGCATACATGTCAGTCATCAGCCACCCCCCCCCCCGTTTCCCTTGTCAGTCATTACAGACACACCCACTTCTGCATAGAAATGGATGCGAAGCACTTCACTAACACAAAGCTGAGAAGAGAAAGGGGGAAAAAAACAGCCAAATTGGGTTTCTAACTGAGTGTGTTCTGTCATGAAAGGGTTAAAGTTAACAGATCCCTCTGCTAGTGCACATTGAAGGCCGTTGTTAGGCAGCTCAAGCAGGAGTCGTGTTTCTTGTCTAAAAGTTGTTTTCTAGGGTGGGAAAGTGATGGAAAAGAACAGAGGAAGGTTTTATTCTTGCATACTGACTCATGCACACTAGTTTAATTGAAAAAATAATAAAAAACAGACATTTAACAAAAGTGACCTAACACCCAAATTATCATATCAGGACCACGGTGGTGCAACAGTTAGCACTGCCACCTCACAGCAAGAGGTTCTCCGGTTCGATTCTCAGCTGGGGTGCCTTCTGTGCAGAGTCTGCATGTCCTCCTTGTGGTCGCGTGGGTTTCCTCCGGGTGCTCTGGTTTCCTCCCACATCCCAAAGACATGCAGTAGGTGGATTCAACACTAAAAAAAAATGGCCCTAGGTGTGCGTGTGTGCCTTTTGTGGAAGGTTATGCGCCAGGCTGGCAACTCCACACTGTAAAACTCCACTGCCGATCATGAGCAGACAGATGATCTGCTGTGTCGACCCCTAACTGGGAAAAGCCAGAAGAAGAAGAACAAATAAACAAATGTCAGTCCAAAGCTCTTCAGTCTTAACAAATGTTTTAGAACAATGTTTAAAATCATCATATGTCTCCCTAAACACATGCAGATTTAACACATTTCTCTCCATACTAATCAATGTCTGACAATGTACACAAGAAAGATAACCAGTACAGTGCACTATTGGGTTTAAAATGAGAAAAACAAAGCTAATTGAAATGTGTTCATTCATTCTATTATCAGCCTATTTGTAGCAAACATTTGTCTCATTCATAATGTAACCAGTCTAGCTAGAGATGTAGTTCTCAAAATATGACCTATATCAATACTAGCCTTAGACTGTAACTTCTTGACTTCATATTTATGTAAAACAAGTAGTGCTATTATATATATCTGTATATATATATATATATATATATATATATATATATATATATATATGTTCATATAAGGTCATGACTGCAACTAATAATAATTATAAAGTTCGTATCTTGTATGTTACTAATGTGTTTAAAACAGGTTATGAAAACATGGAAATAACAGTATTAAGAAATAAAACTTTTACCTTGTGAATGGCAGTTGTGATTCATTCTATTTTGAATATTTACCAAATGACAGCAAATATGAAAAACAAAGATAATAATGTAATGTGTAGTTTTATTTCTCTTTCATTTTTTAGAGTTTTTGTCTTTTAATGTCCAAGTATTTTTGGATGCCTGTCTCTTTAAACTGGTGCTTGCCCATTCTGTGTCTTCAATTTTGTCAAGTATTTTGTTTTTCTTAGTGTGTTCTACAGCTTCTTCTAGGTTGTTGAAGATTTTCTAACCATCTGGGAAAGAAATCTGTAGTTTTGCTGGAAAAACAAGTTGAGTTTTTATGTCTATTTTTCTCAGGCTTTTTATGAATGGTACAGCTTCTTTTCTTTTGGAGATAACTAGTGATGTGTAGTCATTATCAAATCTGATGATATTGTCTTTTAATTTAATTGGTGTATTAGCCCAGACTGACTTCAAAATTAAATGTTTGTCTTGACTAGACAAAAACTTCACAATAATGGATCTAGACACAGGAAGGTTCTTCTTTAAAGAGGATGTTGAAAGGGACCTGTGAGCTGTCCCGATGCCAAATGAGAAAGCTTCAGGTAAATTGAGAGCTTTAGGCAGCCAGTTGTTTAAGAAATGTATCAAATTCTCCCCCTCTTCTTTCTCTGGTATACCATAAATTCTGATGTTTTCATGAGATTCGCTTTCTAAATCCTCTGTTTTTTTTCTAGTAACAAAGTATTTTAGTTTAGTAGAAATTCTGAGTGACTTTCAGTCTCTGTCAGTTTTCTATCCGTGTTTGTCACTGGATCTTCAATAGAAGAGATCTGAGTAGATTTGCTGTTTTAACATTTCACTTAGAAAACCCATTTGTTTTTTGCAGTCGTCTTTAATATAATCCATTTTTGTTTCCAATTTGTCCAGTTTAATAGATAGCTCCTGAATACTCCCAATAATGGACTGAAGTTCCTTTCTTATAGAGTTTTCTTGTGAGTTCACTTTTGAGTGATTCATGAGAGCTGAGCAGTCAAAAAGTACACTGACAGGAAAAATTAAAAAAATATTTTTAAATCCACTTTTTTCTTTCAGAAAATTATTTGCAATGGTTTAGAGAAAATATTTCTGTTGAAAAACTGGTATTCTATTAAGATAAAATAATAAAATCCTGTCAGAAAAAAATAAGACGCAGATCAAAAGCTTTGTGCTGCTAATCAGTCACCATCTTGGGCACACCCCCTACACAGTTGTATTCTGATTACACAGTGGTGTCATCTTGAAATGTACTGTATGGAGCATTGCTTCCAATGTGTGTTGTCAGCAGCATTCTTGTTTCTCTGTTTTTGTTTTTATTTTTTTTCCCTAGCGAACCTTCTACCAGAGTAACTGCATGCTCAGTCTTCCTGTACTTAGGATGTTCTAGTGACTTCCTGGGGCTGTAATCATTCTGCTTCATAGTAAAATATTTTTTTGCTCAGTCATCTGTCTGCCTCCCCATACGTCCTGTGGTTCTTTCCCTCTGACTTTACACACCTTCCAGTATCATTTATCTGGGGTCTGCCATCAAACTGGCAATTAGGAATTTTCTTACCAAGACCTCTTAGGTACCACCTACAGACTTATTCTGGATGTTTTGTACATAAAATGTTGTATATTTTGTTTGCTCTTCCATGCCATGTTCTCCATCACCTCTCAAGCTTGCATTGAATTGGCATCTGACATTTTTCATGACTGAGTTGCCTTGCCTGCGTTACGTCTTCCTGTCCCTCAGATCTCATTATTGCTTTCCTTCTATGTGTCATTCTTATTTTTGTCTCGTACTGACGCTCTTTTCTTTTGTTCCCCTTCACCACTGTTTACTGTTTCCACTTTATTTTCATATAGACCACTCATTTCTGGCCCTTTTTACAATACCCTAAAATGACATTCTCACTTAACAGTTTTGTTTCATATGGCCTGCCTTGATTTTTGTTTTCTGGGCAATGTCCAAGGCAGGTCATCTACATTGTATTCCCATATTAAAGATTGTAGCATCTTCACATAGTCTTTTGTTTTTCATCTTAAATTGATTTTTCCTCAGTCCCTGCTATTGTCCCCATATTCCCACCCTTGTAACCATCTGACCAAATCTTTGTAAAGGCCAACATAAATTATTAGAAATAGGAGGATTTTGCGAAGGACAGGAAGTCTGCAGTATAAAGAGGGGCAGCATGCAAGGTCACTGCTAAGATGAGGCTCGAAGTCTGAAGGATTTCATATTCTATTTCATTTAGGGCATTTTCTGGAAAACATAGCGTTAGTGTTAGCTTTTAGATTCAGAATTTTATGATTAAACCTTCTATAATTCTTTCCTGCACTATCAACGTTCAGGTTTATGGAGTAATTTTGAAAAGATAGAACACATTGAAGGGAGGGGCATATCGGCTGGAATCATAATTTATATTGAGTAGGTTTTTTGAGAAAAAGGAATTAGAGAGTGTTTTCCACTAATTCTTGTTTTATATTTAAAAAATCATATTGAATAATGTAAGGTCATGTAACATTGGGCATAAAGAAGTTTCTCATCCCTCGTTTGTTGTGCTTTCTCCAAATTAGCCTGTTTAGGAAAACAGGGGGTGTGGAGGTCATGGGGGACTAGCAGAAAGAACATTGTACTTTTTTATTTATTTTTTTGGTGGGAGTAAATGATTTCCACTGCTGACTGTTGTTCAAATGGTGTTAAGTCTACAGTAGTATACGATTTTTATATATTTCCTTTTTCAAATTGCATTTCTTTACTTCTTGCAGTGTCATTTCCACTGAACTGTTTACACTGAACAGAGATATTAATATAATCTGCAAATCCTGGACCATCAGCTGTATAACTGAAACATTGCTATGAATATTCTGCTCAGTCTGTACAAGAACATGATGCATACCATATATAACTGACAGCAATTTGTTAGAGATAACTTACTATGACTTATTTTGCAGGCTGGTATTGGTTCATAGGTTTGGTGAACATGATAAAAGCCTATTACCTGTTGAGGAGTTTGATAGCCTGGATCCCATAATGAAACATGCAGGTGCCCATGTAGTCAACTATTTTCTTTTGGATGTGCTGTTTTAAATTGAGACTTGATGGAGTTGTCACATTCCAGCATGCTGATACTGATAGTTACTGAGGATATTTGTCTGCTTAAGTTTAGATCCCCAGCAGAGTATGCTATGCAAATGGTGTCAAGTAGTGAGAGGTCTATTAATGCCCTATATGTCTGGAATATTTCTTTAAGAAATTAAAACACACATACAGTTTTAATGTTTGGCTATAAGACCTCTGATCCTGTTTGTTAGGAATCTTTCTACCCTTTTACATTACACAAGTTGGAATGTGGGTTGGTTAGACAACAGAATGTATTATTCTATAATTGGCCTTCTAAGAACAGTATGTAAGACCCTCAACCTCATGGAGGAGCAGGTACGCAATTACATGTGCTTCATGCATCTAATGAAAGGTTGCCATCTACAAGGATGTCAAAGTCTTTTATAGCATTGTCAAGTTTTAGTTGTTTCACATCAATAATATTTAAAGCTAGCAACATGTTTGACAAATGCCTAAAAGCTGCATTTTTGATACTGAAGTCAAGGTAACTTCTTACAAAATGTTTGTTTTCTTAAGTGTCATTATAAGGGGTGTGGTGTTAGTGGGTAAAGTATATTGCTCCTAAGTTTGCAGTCATCTGCACATAATTTTTTGCACCTTTTTAATCCTGTTGCCTATCAGCCAATAGTCCTCTCTTGGCCAGTTCACCCATTTTCTTTCTCCTTTACCAAGGCAAGGGTCAACCAGGAGGTATGGTCACTGAGACAGCCATTAGAGATAAGCTTTATGTTTTTTTCTTTTCTCTAAAGTCCTAGTAGTGTGCATTCATTTATGTTCTGGTGAGGTGCATGCAATGGGACATCTACAGAGGTTGTCTATTCATGTCTGCAGGAGGAGTTCCCTCCATGAAACCCTGCTCCTTCCCCTGGAGAAAAGACAGTGTTCTCCCCATTCTCCGGGTGGGAGATCTCATCACCCAGGCAATGAAAATAAAGAATTAAACATGTAGTAATATAAACAAAAGAACAACAATTAAACAACAACAGCATGTGATAGGAAGTTGATTAGTGATTAATTATAAACTAAAATAGGTGTCTTTTTATGACCCTTTCAAATCCTGCAAATGTGGCAGTATCTCAAAGCTGACCAGGATGAAAATTTCATAGAAAAGGACCTTGGTAGCTAAAGGAATGACAACCAGAGGGATCAAAGTTGTTACAAGGAACCAAACGCAGTCTTGCAAACTGGAGCAGAATATATGGATTGGATTATACCTGTGCAATAGGTCCCATAGGTGCAATGGACCAAGATCATGAAGTGCAAAACAGACCATAGCAAGGATCTTGTAAGTGATCTGCTGTTTTACAGGAGGCCAATGCAGGTCCTGCAAAACTGGTATGATGTGAGAGAATCCTGAAATGCCTATAAGTTAAGCAGGTCACAGCATTTTGTACCACTTGTAATCAAAAAATCAAAGTGTCCAATAGACCAACATATGTAGCCAAAGCATGAACCACAGTGGTCAATAGGTCTGATATTATACAGATCAGAAAAATCATCACTGGAATGGGCCAGCAATGGCCTGACTGCTCAAGTCAGACTCCAGTTAAAGGTAAACAACTTCCTCAAGAATCTTACCAAGAAAAGTACAATATGAGATGGGACAAAAGTTGTCAAGATAATCAAGATCCAGTGCAGCCTTTCTAAGGATTGATGTAATAAGGTCATCCTTTTAAAGAAGAAAGAAATAGTCAAGATCTATGAAAGGTAGTGATGATCTCAAATATTGATGATCCAAGAATCCTAGGGATGCCTCCACAAACCCTGAGGGGCAGAGATCCAGAGAGCAAGTAACATTATTCATACGGGAGGTGAGCATACAGGTGGTCGATATCAGGAATGTTGAACTCGTCCCAGTTAGAGTGACAAGAGGCTTCTCAGTGGCCAACAGCTCAACATGAAGTGCTCAGTATACATAATAAAGATATGATGGGAACAAGCGTCCAATTTGCATTTCTCAGAAGAGAAGGGAACACCTGTCATTGATATACTGTGGTTTGGAAAGATGGACAAGTACTTGAAATAGGATAACAGACCAATTTGGAAAAATAAGCATTTATGATGGTAGATCTGAAAGTGATTGCTTCAGAAGTGATTATCCAAGTCAGTTGGGCCTTCCAAGGTACCAGTACATTACCATCTACCTTCCAGTCTATGACCAGTCCTCCTTAATGACTGTGAAGATGAGTCATATTGTGGATCGAGTGGAACTAGTCAAACTGGATGGACCTCTATAGGGGTAACCAAGTCTACAGGTTATCTGAAAATGTTATCAGTGTTAACAAGGTTATGCTGGACAACAAAGATGTTGATTAGAAATGATTGGTGAGCAGAAGTAAAATTCTCTAGTGAAACCATAGAATAGTTCCTACAAGGGGCAAAATGTTCAGGGGAATGCTAAATTAAGGAGTTAATTGAAAATATCATTATTGAATGATCTGATCAGGTCACAGTGCTGATTGTTAAATTAGGAATAGAAACAACAAGCTGAAAAACAAGATCCAAAATGTTACCACACGTACATGTAGGGAGTTGATTTCTTATCTAAAACAAAGCCATTCGTATTACAGGGAAATTCTTGAACAAAAGTCATAGAAATATCATGCACTCTAATAGTTAAAGCACCCACAATTAACTAGCATGGATCATTTAGAACTTAATTAAGATGAAAGTCTATAAACTTCTGTAAAAACAATCCACTGTTACTTGAAGGGAGGTAAACAGTGAGGCAGCCAGATGAAGTACCCAACCCAAGAACAAATTCAAAGATATCATTTGACCCAGTCTTGATACAGCTGAAGAGGTAATGTTTGTACAAAGAATGATGGCCACTCTACCCACCATTTCAGTCAGGCTTGATGTGTTGAAAACATCGTAACCAGGGTGAATTAGTGTGCAAAGAAGAGGGCCTCAATTAGCATCTAAGTTTCAATAAAAAACTAGATCATTGGAACACACTAAGTCAGATAACATACTCGATTTGTAACAAACTGAAAGTGTAGTAAACTATAGATTATGGATGAAGTTAACATCAGTGACATAGGTTCATAGGTGTTTAGTAGGTTAATAACCATAAGGTTCTTTTTAAGCTTAGCCATGCATCACAAATCTCTGACAAGTTCTGGTACCCTTGATAAGTGAAAGCAGGGGCCTGGGAGGTGAACTATTTGCATCCTGCCTGTGTCCATTAGAGACATACAGGGGATATAAAAAGTGTACACACCCCTATTAAAATGACAGGTTTTTGTGATATAAAAAATGAGACCACAAGAAATCATTTCAAAACATTTCACACCTTTAATATGACCTATAACCTGTACAATTCAATTGAAAAACAAACAAATCTGTTAGGCAAAATAATATAAAAAATAAAACATTTACAATAAGCTGGTTGCATAAGTCTGCACACCCTTAAAGTAATACTTTGTTGAAGCACCTTTTGATTTAATTACAGTATTCAGTCTTATTAGGTAGGAATCTATCAGCATGGCACATCTTGACTTAGCAACATTTGCCCACTCTTCCTTGCAAAAGCGCTCCAAATCTGTCAGACTGTGAGGGCATCTCTTGTGCCCTCTTCAGGTCACCCCACAGCTTTTCTATTGTATTTGGGTCTGGGCTCTGGCTGGGCCATTCCAAAACTTAAATTTTCTTCTGGTGAAGCCATTCTGTTGTTGATATGGATGTATGCTTGGGGTTATTGTCATGTTTAAAGGTGAAATTCCTCTTCATCTTCAGCCAAAAGTGACTGGTATTTGGAACTGTTTATAATTCCCTCCACCTTGACTAAAGCCCCAGTTCCAGCTTAAGCAAAGCAACCCCAAAGCATGATACTGCCGCAACCAGGCTTCACTGTGAGAATGGTGCACTTTTGGTGATGGAAAGTGTTGTTTTTGTGACAAATGTATCTTTTGGAATTGTGGCCAAAAAGTTCAACCTTGGTCTCATCAGACTATAACACATTTTTCCACATGCTTTTGGGAGACTTGCTGTATTGTTTTGCAAATTTTAGCCAGGTCTGAATGTTTTTCTGTGTAAGAAAAGGCTTCCATCTTGCAACCCTACCCCACAGGCCAGACATATGGAGAATATGAGAGATGTATTGGCAAACTCCCTGACCAGTTTTTGTCTTGTCTTTTCATCAATTTTAGAGGGATGTCCAGTTCTTTGTAACATCACTGTTGTCCCATATTTTCTCCACTTTTTGATGACTGTCTTCACTGTGTTCCATGGTATATCCAATGCTGTGGAAATTTTTTTGTACCCTTCTCCTGACTGATACCTTTCAACAATGAGATCCCTTTGATGCTTTGTAAGTAAGCTCTCTGTGAACTATGGCTTTTGCTGTAGCAGGCAACTGAATAAATTTCAGGAAAATTATACTGGGATAGCTGAACTTATTTGGGGTTGATCAGAGTCTCTTTAATTGATGGCAGGTGTGTACCCAAGAAGACTGAATGTTGTAATTAAAGCAAAAGATGCTTCAACAAAGTATTAGTTTAAGGGTGTGCACACTTATGCAACCAGCTTATTGTATGTTTTTTATTTTTTATATTTTTCCCCTAACAGATTTGTTTGTTTTTCAATTGAATTGTACAGCTTATACGTCATATTAAAGGTGGGAAAAGTTTTGAAATTATTTATTGTGGTCTCATTTTTTTATAGCACAAAAACCTGGCATCTTAACAGAGGTGTGTACACGTTTTATATCCACTGTAGGTGCCCAACCAGGGATGAGTTTCCTGTTCCCCATCCAAATGTTGAAGTTACATTTGAATTGGACTAGGGAGGAACTCTGCTTTACATGGATGGGGAGCCTGTTCCAGAGAAAGCATGCTCTCTGTGATACATACCTGTCTCTCCAGCAGGTCCTACTTATATCACAGGTAAGGTTTTTAAGCCTTCAGAATATATAATTCTGGTGCAGTTTGTTTTGCTGATGTTTGGGATGCCCATTAAAGTGGGGTCTGACAATGCCTTGTATGCCAGGCATAGATCTCCCCTCAAGAGCCTGTAGGATACAGAAAACAGGGATAGAGCCTTGAGGTGGTCTGCATAGGACGTGTTACTTATGCCATGTATTCTTTTAGTAAGCAGCCTCTGTGGATGTCCCAATTGTTGGATATGCCTGGTTAGGTACATAGCAAAGGGGACATCATACTCAATGATAGGTGTGATGAATGCCAAATACAGTGGAACAATGGCTTCCTTGGACCTAGATGCCATACCTTTGTTTATAAGTTGCACAACATAGAATGATTTCCTCACTACTGTAGACACATGATGGTCAAAGGCTAGAATGCTGTCTATGTGTGTCCTCAAGTCCCTGACAACTGGGTCATTTCTTAATGGTGTGTTGTCAATATGATATCTACCAGGGATGGAGGACTTCCTGAAGGATACTATTATGCATTTACTGGCATTTAGTTTTAGTACATTAATAACTCTGGCATCAGTTGTTTGCCTGTGTCAACCCTTCCTGGAGAATGTTTGCATCAGTGGGTGATTTAGTGACAGCTCCTAATTTGCAGTCATCTGCAAATTTAATCAGCCAGAGACCACTGATGTTGGCCTTGACTTCAGAGAAATAAATGCCAAAAAGGAGCAATCCCAGTACTAATCTCTGAGTGACTCCACTTGTGACTGGCCTCTTTATAGAGGTGAACTTCCCAATTCTATCTTCCTGAGTCCTGTCTGTGACCCAGTTGGCAATCCACCAGTTGACATAATGGTTTGTACCTAACCTCTTTAGTTTTCAACAATGCCTGAGTGGAGAATTGTGTCATATACCTTGGCCACATCAAGGTATGCAGTATGAACCATTTTTACCTTCATCCATTGCTTTGGTGACCTTCTCAAAGAAGGCCACCAGGCTGAGTAGGCATAACCTGCCCTTGATGAAACCAAATTGTTTGGATCCAGTGTTAGAAGGTTTCCTATGTCATTAATTGATCATTTTTATGATAATTCTTTCCATGGCTTTGCATATGAGACTAGTGAGACTTATGGGTCTGCAATTTCCAGAGTCTGTAGATGGACCAGCTTTGTGCAGAGGAATGATTGTTGCTGTTCTCCATTCATGAGATAAAAAGACTGTTTGAAGGCTACAATTAAATAGCAATTCCAGACATGTTTCATGCTATTTAGAAAGCATCCTGGGATATTGTCTGGGCCCATTGATGCAGTGATCTTGGCCTTAGAGAGAGTATTAAAGACCTCTTCTGTAGTGATAGCAGGGGGAGTTATATTTGTTGTGGAGAGAGTGGTAAAGTTGGAGCTGAATTTGTTGGCCAATATGTTTGCTATGTCTTCTGGCTTAGTATAGGCGGCTCCATTTACAATGAGCTCTGCACACAATTGTGTATTGCCTTTGAAGTGACAGACATAGCTAAAGAATGCCTTGTCATTGTCTTTGGCCTAGGATGCCAAATTTACCTCAAATTTGGCTTTGGCAGACTTTATTTGACCTCTGAGTAGTTTGTTTAATTTGATGAGAGTGCCTTTGTCTGGGTGCTGCACCTCTTAATTTTTGCCATGATTTTCTTTCGTTATCCTTTTGATGTTGTGATTCTACCAGGGTTGCTTGTTTTTTGAGTTAGTTCTGTGCTTCTTCCTGGTGGGTCAGCTGCCTCTGTGCAGCTATCAACATGCTTGTATATGGTTTCTGTGAACAGCTCTGCATAGGCAGCAGGGCACTCAGGGTTTGTGGGGACTTGAAAATTTACCAGTTTATACCTTAATAGTAGGAAGTTAGCATTAGAGTAGTTCCTGAATTTTTCATGGATAGCTGAGATTCCATGTTTTATTTTACTTCAAAGGAGACTATTCTGTGATCTGACCTTAACCTGAGATGACATTACACTAGGTAGTGGGCAGCACTCTCCATATTAGTGAAGATCAGATCTAGTATGGTTGCTGGTGTCTTGACAATCTGGTCCATAGAGTTTGTGTTTACAAAATCCAGGAATCTCTGTGCCTGTACATTTGGTGCCCTCTATGATTCCCATGTAATAGTGGGTAAATAAAGTTACCCATGAACATGGTATTGGGTTAGATGGTGAGTGTTTCCAATAAGTTTAAATAAATGGTATGGATTTCCTGGGTCATAAAGGGGAACCTATAGCTTGCAAGGAAGTGGTATTGGATTTTGCTTATGGTGATTTGTAGACATTCTACATTATCTTGTACTAATATAGAATTTTTCTGTCTTACATGTCTTTGAACTGTTTTGCATTCTTCAAGGTACATAGCTACTATACAGCATCTATAATGTAGTTTGAAAGTAATTGATAGTTAAAAAAGGTTTCATTGCTACAAAACCATTTTTTTAATTTACTGATCTTGGATATTCATGAGATGCACTAATTTGTAACTGTATTGCATTGACAACTAGTTTATTCCTCATGTTTTAAATATGAAAAAATTGGCTGCTAATACAAAAAGGATTATCCTTAAACAATAAAATGTGTTGCGTGCCTGAATGTGGACTAAACACAACAGCATCTTGAGTAAATTATGAAATGATGTTGGAAGCAGATTTGCACATACACTTACCTCAAGACAGAATCTCCAGGATAGTGACAATTCTGGGAGTTCTGGGATAAATGACATCACAGCATTCCATTTAAATCTCTGGGGATTCTGGAGTAAATGGTATTACAGCACTCACATGTACATATGTTTTAATGTTATTTGCATATTGTTGTACCCTCTGTATCATCCAGTACATGTCTGCTAATTAATAGATTTCAATGTAACATTTTTATAAACTGTAGCTGGGTTTAGTAAAACACATTTACACTTTTCCTTTTAAGCCTTTGGACTCTCATTTGTTTCTGTGTAAGCTTTCATAATTGGTTAGCTATTTCATGGAATCATTCCCTCTTACTTTTGAGTAGCCTTATATGGAATGGTATATCCACTGATCATTTTGCATTAACATGGCAGACTATTTAAAATCAAGGGCACATGACTGCAAATGAAAACTTGGAATTGTCAGTTAATTAAACACACCTAAAACAGTTCCAAAAGACATGCAGAAGAAAACATTCATTGTAAATCCATATCCCAATTGTAGGGGTCTGTAAGTCCTTTACAGCCCTTTATTTAAAATCCTCTTCCTGTTTTATCTTTTTGCCTCAATGGAAAGTGTTCATAACTGGCATTTCCTTGTTTATGGTTCTACTGTTGTGTACAAAACTTATATGTGGTGTTAAAATCTTGACCTTATTAGGCAACATGCTGTAAAACATCTCCCTTTCTAGTTAACACCGACTTTTCCTTATGTTTGATGCCATGGTCACTTGCTTTCTGCTATTAAACCTCACAGAAACAAAGTGGCAGAGATGCCCATGTCACACAACATATGCCTGCTAGTACAAATAATGTTTTAACTTGCATACTCCGAGGTTATGTTTCAGTGCATAGTGATGTCGGCTTTTTTTGTTAATTTTCTGCTGTTGGCATTAGAAATGTCGACATTTGGTTGTTTTGATCATTTGTCACATACTTCTCCACTGACATCCATTGATGCTAAGAAGATGCTTCCCACAAGAATTAAGTGAGGTCACACCTTGAAAACTATAACTCTTGAATGCAGAAGGTTCTAGCTAATGGACTTGCAGTGTACATGTATGCATGTTTCTTTGTTTCCAGTCATCTCATGTGAATTACTCTGGTCACCTAAATCATTGGCAGGTTATGTCTACATCTTTATGCTGAAAAATTATCTCTGTTTATGATATAGTCTGGTTGCTTACATGATAGAAACGAGAACTGTTTATTTTATGTTAAGAGCTAAACTTACTTAGTATTTTTTCAATGTCTAATTAACCTTTTGTAAATAACTAATTTCTGGTTGTGTTTTTTCCTCCCAAGTTAGGAATTACCATCTGGATCACAAAGCAACTGAAAGATAACACTATTTCTGAAGAAGAAAACCTATTAACCAGTAAACTAAAAGGTAAGGCTTCTGAATTTATTTTGTATATTCAGTCTTTGCTGACTTAACAAAATGTTGACGTGGTTAATGAAGTTGACAACTCACAGGTATTAAGTAGGGGATGCAGAAAACAAAATTAAAAGTAAGTGAAGAAGGTTTTCGTAAATAAAAAACTATACTACTATTACTGCCATGTATATGAATATCTGATCATATGGAATTGGGGATGTTGCTATTTTGATGCTTTCTAGAATGAATAATGCACTGATTATGCACTAGAACTGGGTTCCACAGTCAAGCTCAAGGCATGTAGACATTTACAGTGTCCAGTCCGGATGCCATTTGAGGAGTAGTAGTGCTTCTTCCTAACTGCTTAAATGCAGTGTTTTTTCTAGTTATTTTGGCTAATTATCAATCAGTGAGGCAAGTTAGCAAGATTATATTAAAAAGTAATGTACTCTGTGGTAAAAAATAACTAACTGCTGTGCAATTCCTTGCTGTATTTTCTGTTAATATTATGTCACTTTTCACAGCATAGAATGTGTACAAAGTATAAATGCGGCTGATCATATGCTGCTATGGTTGTGTTATATTACCATAAGTATTTTCTACAGAATAAAATGTGAATTTTGCTAAATTCATTACATGGTAGCTTTATAAAATTAGTTTCTATGAGAAATGCATTTTCTAAAGAGTATGTACATCTACCGGCAATGCTTCACTATCTTAACTGTATGTTCTTCAGTGACCTCATGATATTGGATTGAATGACCATATTTCTTAAGTCCTAAATCACAACTTCTACGCCCCTTAATCCATTATAGTTGAAACAACACAATCAGAAAACCAAAATGTGGAAATGAGTACTATATAAGGCCGACTATTCATGCATCTCTGGAACTACATAGCTACAAACATGGCAGTGCAAGAATCTCAACTACACTCTCACAATGGATGTTCTGTTCCTGTTGTAGACAGCTACATGTACACGTCTGGAAAGAAAAGCAATGAAACAAAGTACTAGGCTTGTAAATGGAAAACTGCCAAGAAATGTAGGGGAAGAGTGGTTTCCACTCTCCACTGCAGATGGAGGAATATTGTTAAAGAGTGCAGCCCATTAGCACAGTCCGCATGGGGCTGAGACTGAAACAGACTTGCCCTGAGTTAAATTATGAACTAGGGCTGAAATTTCAAGAGATATGCCCTGCATACTTGTGGATGATGATATAGCATTGACATCACCTGAGGCTTCCTTAGTGTTATCTTCATGGGCTTGCATAATATGTGCAATGCACAAGTAAGAAAGTCACTGGTTCTACCGATGACGTAACAGTAAATAATTTAGATGATGTAACAGTTTACAGTCTGAAAGCAGGTGAATTTGTTCAGTGGTCCACCCATGACAGCACATATAACATCTCTGCTGTTGTATTTTCTACTGAGATGAACCTAAGACATCTCAGTACTGCCACTATTGTACTCATGGATGACACTTTCCTTGCAAAGGGAAAAGTGTGTTACCAGCTGTACAGCACTCATGGGTTTATGTGACGGAGTATCAATGAGTTGATAGCTTTATTTAAAATCACATCTGTTAAGTATGTGTTATGTGATTTTAAACTGGCAGCAATCAGGAAGGTGCATAGAAATGTGTCCAGTAGAATAAGCAAAGGGTGATTATTTCATTTTGGTCAAAATGTGTGGAGGAAGGTGCAGCAGTTACGGTTAAGAATTTTGTAAAGGAAATTTATCAGATTTCAAGTTCAAGTCTAGACAGTTGCAGCCATTGCATTTTGTACCAGAACATGACATTCCAAACATGTTCAGTGCATTAATGGAGGAATTTGTGGATGAAGGGGAGGACTTGTTGAGGGATTTTATTGAAATTTACATCAATAGTAAACCTCAGAAATTCACAATTTACTACCCTCTTTCCAATTTCATTTTGGTACTTATCATGATGAGTTAAATAACATATGCCTACCAAGAATCCAGAATGCAGTTGAGACATGGCCTCACCAACTACATTGCTTTTAGGACATAGGGTTTGAGATATTAATGTGGTGATGGTAGCTCATGTAATGAGCAGAACAGACTTGAGGAATTGATCATAGGTCCATAGGTAAATACTAGGCTAATGACCACCATGGCCTTTATAAGCCTAGCCACACAACCCAACCCAATTGTGTTCTTTTGTATCATGGTCATTTATTTGGCAGGAGAATGTTAGGAAGTATCTAAAGATTATGTGGGGGGAGGGAGGGTTTGTTAATTTGAGCATAGTTACTGTTTGCTTCTGTCCATCGGAGACATGTGGCCAGACTGTGGTGAATTTCCAATTTTCCATCTATTGTTCAACATTATACTTAAAAACTGTTAGAGATGGACTCTGCTTCACATGGATGGGGAGCCTGTTCCAGAGCAAGGGGATCCTCTGAGACACATATCAAATTCACCATGTCCCATTTATGTTGCAAGCCAAATATAAATCTTTAGATCTAGTGGTTCTGTTGCTGTCTGTTTTACAGATGTGCAAAAGATCCATTAGAGTTGGATCTGAGGATGCCCTTGTATGCCAGGCATAGATTGCCTCTCAGTAATCTGTAGGAGACCAAGTGCAGAGATGGGGTTTTAAGGCGATTTTTATAGCACAATGTGTTTATACCCTGGATTCTCTTGTAAGGAACTTTTGTGTGGGCATTCCAACTGCTGCATATGTCTGGTCAGGTATATGCCAAAGGAAGCACTATACTCAATGATGGGTCTGATAAGGGCCAAATAAAGTGGCACTATGACTTCCTTAGACCTGGATGCCATGCCCTTACTTATAAGTTGGGCTACATAGAATACTTTTCTTACTGCCTTGTCCACATTTTGATCAAAGGCCAGATTACTGCCTATGTATTTTCCCAGATCCCTGACTACCAGGACAACTCTTAAGGGTGTCTTATTGATGGAGGAATTAGCCTCAGTAGCTATTTTCCCAAAAGGCACTTTAATGCATTTCTTGGCATTGAATTTTCATTAATGACTTTGGCACCAGTCATTTATCCATCTTAGACCCTCTTGTAAGATATTTGTGTCACAGGGGGAATCTGTGACATTTTCCCAGTTTTTGGTCATCTGCAAACTTGGCCAGTCAAAAGTCCTTAACTTTATATTTTACCTCTGAGAAGTAGATGCCAAATAGGAGTGGTCCCAGCACAGAGACCTGAGGTACCCCACTGGTGACCAGTTTCTTAGTGAAGGCGATCTCAACAATCATGACTTCCAGGCTCCTGTCTATGATCCAACTGGCAATCAATTGAGTTATATAGCTGTTTATGCCCATTTCAATGAGTTTGTTAACTATACCCAACTGGAGTACTGTATTGAATGTCTTTGCCAGATTCAGGTAGGTGGTATGTGCCATCTTCCCCTCACCCATCGCCTTAATGACTTTCCTCAAAGAAGTCCACCAGGTTTAGTAGGCATGTCCTTCCCTTGACAAAGCCAAACTGGCTTAGGTCCTGTATATTTGTTGATCATTTCCATGATAAGTTATTCCAAGGCTTTATGTATTAGACTAGTAAGGATAACTGGCCTGTTGTTTCTGGGGATGGATGATGGTCCACACTTCTGAAACAGGATAACTGTTGTAGTCCTTCATTTTCATGATACAAATCCTGCTTTGAGGATATAGTTGAAAAATGACTCATGACCCTGAGTGCCACACTACCATCATCTCCTCAATGGCGTAAACTTGAACCGAGAAATGCAGTAATCCTGAAGGTATTGTTCAAACTTTGACAACATCAGTGTTGTATGTGCAGCATAACAGTCATATATGTTCCCACTATGGTACAGTCAACATAGTAGTATTGTCAGAATTTAGGAGACATTACAGATGTGGAGTTCTCAGCACTGTTGACATACTGTTTATCCATGTGTTTGGTGTATGGCACTTATTGTTTCCTGGGATGCATCACTTCAGTGCTATTATGAATGGATTTACTATGGAAGTTGAACTTATTTCCTCAGCATTTTCATTACAATAGGTTGTACCTGCATACTATGTTTGTTTCATAGGACAAGGCTATGTATTTGTATAACAGTGAATGTCACAGTGATGATTTTGGTGATGGAATGCATTGCTCACCTATAGTTGATAGCAGCACTTAGAGTGTGTATATTTGGTTTTCATTTTGTTTTCAACATTTTCGAACTTTAAGCATTCATTGAGGGCATAGGCTCATTCATGTCATTTTGGCAATATGATGTTTGTACTGGCAATATGATTTAATATCATGAATCCCTTCTGCAATATTTTTAATTTGACATTACCAGAGCTAGCTAATTTAGTGCCCACATTTAAAAACTGTCACCTTTTTTCAGTAAAGTCTGAAATTTTTTCACTGTTCAGTAACTTTTATGAATACTTCTTGGTGACAGTTCATGCTACTTCATTACAGTTCTATATTTCTGCTATAATTTTAGTGTTTCACTTAGGTGACAGATTTATTTATTTATTTAACATTTGCTTACTGGGAAAGTCCGATTTGGAACAAAGCAAATTTTCAGCAGAGTACTAAAAAACAAAAAAGTACCGAAGCTAACACAGCTGAAGGTAAAACAAAAAACTTTAATGCACACAAAAGAGAGTTAGTGCTTTCACAGTGTGCTCTCACCGCTTCATCAGACTGATGAAGCAGTGAGAGCACTAACTCTCTTTTGTGTGCATCAATGTTTTTTGTTTTACCTTCAGCTGTGTTAGTTTCAGTACTTTTTTGTTTTTTAGTAGTTTCTTGTTATTGTACTATTCTATTTTTATTCTCAGCATATTTTTTACAAATTTTCAGCAGAGGCCTGGGGAGAAATGCTCTAGATACATGTCTTTGTAACATGGGAGGAAACCTGCACGAACACAGGGAGGACTCCGCACAGAGGGCACCCTGCCGAGAATCAAACCAGGGAACCTCTTGCTATGAGGTGACAACACTATTGCTGCACCACTGCTCTGTCAGTGTATGTGGTTAAACATTAGATGTGCTGCATTAGATCAATACTTAATACATCAATATACGCAGTTGTTCAGTCTTGCACATCTCTTTTGGTTGTGGAATTGTAAGTGAATCTTTCCTTTGGATTCCATCACTATTTTGTGTTTACTGTAATGTAACTGATTCATCCTACTGGAACCACTTACATTGCTATGGTTTTAGCAGTGTAAGTCATCACTCTTCTGTGTTTATGGTAATGTAACTGGCTTTAGTTATAGTGCAACTGCTTTTTGGCACTGTGGGTTTTAGCCTTTTCCCCAGTGTTGTGTGACCACAGAGTTGATAAATTAAGAGGTAAGGAGGTGCAGGGGGCTTGTCCCTCCTGCAATTTTTTTAACTTCCTTTTGGCTTCAGAGAATTCATGTTTATTTGTTCAATGGAGTGTAGTTTGTGTTGTTGAAAAGTCGAGGTAGTGAAAATAGACTTTTCAGTATTTACCCTAATTTTCATAATCACTCCAAACTATCTAATCTGTTTTAACCTTTGAATTCTTCACAGGGTAGAAATTAATTCTTCACAGAGTAGAATTTCTCACTGTGGCCTCCTGCTACTTGCAGTGATGAAGCAATACCCATGCTGTTAATAATACCTCAGTGATTTTAAAAAAGCAAACATATCGACATACAATGTCTCTGTTTATATACCACAGTGAAGATACAGTCTGGTAAGTTGTTGCAATATTGCACACTTCAGCCAAATTGCCTTTAGTCTACAATATCCTGCCATCAAAATAATTAGTGACTGAAAAATACTATACTATTCTTCAGAAGTGATTTTAAAAGTTAATTGTGATATCCCTTGGAGTGTAATTGAGATCCACAGAATAACAAGACTGAAGCTGCAATTCTTTTGAATATGCATCAAGTCCAAAATTGTTCTACATCTGACTGCTCCCCTATGCTGAAGGACAGTGATCTCAAATTTAGAATATATATAAGTAGCAGTGAGGTGGAGGTATAATATCCCTACATTGGAGGTACAGTGTGACCCCCCCACACAACACACACACACACACACATATATTCTCTTCACAGTGAGTAGCAACATTCTCTCAAGTTATGTGCAACTCACATTTTATTTTGAATAACTGCAGGACTGTCAATCATATATCTGGAGCATTCAGTAGACAGAAGAATACCTGTGCTTTCCCAACAGGCTAGTTAGGATAGAAGGCCAGCAGCTAAGTAGCCTTATGGGAATGTGAAGTCCTAGACTCATACTACAGAGAGGTTTAGGTATGATTGGCAATACGAAAAACAAAGCCAAATGGCTGACTGTCAATTAGAAAAAGGTTTTATGATGACAAGAAAGCTGCTGACCATGTAATTTTAAGAACTGATGCTTTCTATATGGTGATTTAGTTGACAGAGATAACAATAATTATAGATATGGTGCACTCCCAGAACAACGTTTATTGGCATCAAACTGGTGAACATTTTGGCTGACTAATGCAAGCTGATGCTTCATAGAGTGTGATGGTTTGTTTGTTGGCTGAAAATACAAGAAAGATACAAATGATTTTATATCATACTGAAAAGATTCCTTAAGCTCCAGTAACACTGACTGCAAAATGCCATTACTGAGGTGACAACCACCAATAAGACAGGTTTTACATGACAAGTTTCATAGGGATTAAAGAGATAAACTTAGAAGGTGTAGTCATGAGCGTGGCTGTAGTGACACCACTCTGCTCTTGGAAGGCATTGTTGAAAAAGAACCCCCTCTCCAAAAATGATATGTGATTTCAGTGGGCACAATTTAACAAGAGAGCATGGCTATCTGCAGAAGCAGTTGATTCCTTTGTCACTGCACTGACAGAAGCTTGGCCAAAGGGTTATTTCAAGGTGACTGACATCAGCAGGCATGCTAAAGTGGGCAATGACAGGTGCAGTGAGTGTGAATGGCCTTAAAATCATTCATCTCCACACACACAGACATTACCACAGTTGCCATGCTGGGAATAGAACTCCTACCTAACTAGTTTGCTACACTATAGTATTACGCAGTTATCGCAAGTGCCATGGAGCTTACAGAACTGAGATTTGGCAAAAGGGTTATTTCAAGGTGACTGACATCAGCAGGCATGCTAAAGTGGGCAATGGCAGCTATAGTGATTGTGAATGTCCTCAAAATTATTCACCTCTACATACACAAACACACACACGTTACCACAGTTGCTATGTCTGGGATTAGAACTCCTACTTAACTAGCTTGCTACATTACAGTGTTATGCTGTTATTGCAAGTGCCACAGAGCTTATATGATTAAAATTTGGCTGATGGCTTATTTCAAGGTGACTGACATCAGCAGGAGTGCTAACATGGGCAATGGGAAGTGCAGTGAGTGTGAATTGGCCATAAATCATTCCTCTGGAAACACACACACACACACACTCAGTCACACACAGCTTTACATTTGACAGGACTGAGTATACAAATGCTACATGAATACTAATTTGTACTATTGTGGTACACAGTTATCACAAGCACCACAGACACTATAAGGCTGAGGGCTACCAAAAGGAATGTCTACAGTGGTTGACATCAGCACATCATGTGATATTGACCAATTGGATGTGTAGTGGGTGAGACAGGCCTCATAATGGAATTTTATCTGTCACTGCCTGTCTCCCTCTTCCCCACATATCTGTGTGTGTATGTTTGAAATATTATAGTGTGTTGGCCTTGGATATTTGTGAGTATTCCTATCCAATGTGTGTGTGAATCATAAATGGTGTTCAAATTGGTGTGTGTGTGTGTGTGTGTGTGTGTGTGTGTGTGTGTGTGTGTGTGTGTGTGTGTGTGTGTGTGTGTGTGTGTGCACAGACATCTGCAAATGACAGATATGCATAGTCCACTGTGTTGTCAGACATGGGCTTCATTTCTCTAAATATAGGAGCATGTCCAGTATGACCTTCTGTACTGAGTGTGTGAATCCATTCCAGGTAGGGTTGTACTCCAGTCCAGGGTTTGGCATTCTCACCCTACAGATAGCAACCTGTTTCTGCAGGATATCTGTAGATAGGTTGACAATAAAGGATCACAATGGCTGACAGATAGGGGGATACTGTAACTACTGCTGTCTGTACTGCTTGTGTTACATGGTTGGTGTTAGCAGAGATATTCAGACATATGTACTGTTTTACACTATGTATTATGCCATCGACTACTCTTCTTCTTCTTTAGGGTTTTCTCAGTTAAGGGTCACCACAGCGAATCACCTGTCCACTCAGGATTGGCAGTGGAGTTTTATGGGGTCGCGTTGCCAGCCCGACGACAAACCTTCCACTGAAAGCACACACACACACGCACACACTCACACCTAGGGCCAATTTAGAACATCCAGTCCACCTACAGCATGTCTTTGGGATGTGGAAGGAAACCCGAGCATCCAGATGAAACCCACGCGACCACAGGGAGGGCATTCAAACTCCTCACAGAAAGCACCCCAGCTGAGGATCAAACCAGAGAGCGTCTTGCTGTGAGGTGACAATGCCTACTGCTGCACCACTGACTACTGACAGATATAATTATTTGAACACAGTTATTTACTGGGAAATACAAGATAAATGAAGCTGAGTCCGGTATTGTGGTCTGCAGCCTGCACTTTCTAGCACACTCCTGCCATTCTGGAAGGGTAGGTACAGACACTTGCTGATGGGTTTGTGTAAATGGTCCAGCACCTTGGTAGTGTGGTGGCTGAGGATCTCCTTCTTGTACATATATCGACTTAACAGAATGGCCATATCCTGCTGTGGCCATACCTCCCAGCTGTACAGATTCACCCAGGTTATTCAGAAGCAGGGCTCATATATCTGGTCAGTTCCCCTTCACATTGTGGTATACTAGAAGGTTTGTAGCCATCCATTACTGGATTTTCAGACAGGGGTAGTATGGGCACAAATCAGAGTTTCTGAATTCACACACTCCATGACATCCATGTGTCTACACCCCCACTCTGTTATTTTATCCGTGTCCTAACATTATGCAAGCGATATCTGGGAAGTATCCCTATAGCTAGCCCTTCATCCCAGCAGTATTTATGGATTAGTCCACAGTTCAGGACATGGAGGACATGCTACTGGGATTTGTCAACATGGCCTTGCATTTGTGCTCTGTTGACTGTGTTAACTTGTTAGTTGGGACCTCATGAGATACCATACATTGGCACTATGGGTGAGGCACAGGCCTTTGACAGAGGACTGTAGGCCATTTGGTAGTGATGCAGGCCATCTGTAGCAGGCCAGTGCATTCTGTCACTCCTACATTCCCAGGCTGTAAGCCAGTGGATTCCTCTGGGGTGATAGGTTAAGTGTACAAGGTGTTAATGGCAATAGATTCTGTATATATTGACCCATTGGTCTGGATGCAGGCAGGGTGCTGCTTACAGCTAGGGGCACACCTGCATAGGGCACATCTTCAGCATGCTGCAGTCTGTGGGTGTTGCCATACAGAAGTGGGATCATACTGTACTCACTCCCAACAGCAAGGATTTGACCTGTGATAAACCTGTGGCTGATGGTGGGGTTAGCTGAGTGCATGTGTGATATAGAAGCTACTTGCAGCTGACTCACAGATATACCTGAAACATTCACTGTATGCTGGCTTGTGCAGGGGCATAGGCAGTCTCTCATTACTTCTTAACTGTGCCTTTTGTGGTCTGATAGTGATTGTCCAGACTACATCAGTATTCCATACTACACAGACAACTAATGTGGAGCTAACCTGTATGTACAATTCCAAAGTTGTGTGCAGTTGACAGTTACATTTTATGCACTCTGTCAAGGATACTTCCACCTGTGTACTGTGTGTATGTATGGGCCTACACTCATGGCATGTCCATCTTTCAGACGGTGACAGATATTGACATCTGGACAGTGAGTATGGATGACTGCTAACATGGGTATTGCTGAGAAGCATTGTGGTTGGCACTGCAGTTGTCGGAACATGGCCCTGTCATCCACAGTACTGTCTATAGGCCACAGAGACACAATCCTCCATGCCTACATGCTGACCACTTCCACACAATATTGAACACATGACAATCTAACACATGGACCCCTGCATATTGTACACATGCAACAATCTATCCTGTAGATTGAGTCAGCTCGGGTAATTTGTGCTCCACTGTTATTACACCTCACACTTACATGTTATTGCATTTCTACATAGGAATGTGGGGGGCACACCAAAAACTTTAAACATTTGCTATGACTGTACTGGTATTTCAGGTACTCTGCTGGCTTCCATTTCATTTTGTATTCTGACCTATCATGCAGACTGGAGACATATCAGTAGAGTACAGATCTTAGGTTTTATTGACCTACATTTTAGTTTCAGACTTCTTACCCTTCACAACTAACATACAACTGCCAGATCTGTTGTAGTCTGTCTGTGTAGGTCTGGAGGGGAGCTGTTAACCATTGCCATCAATTGGAGGCCTTAGCCCAGCTTTTCTTTATGGTCATCTACACCTGTCCTGCTGGCTGAGGCTGGTGGTGGGTATGTGTGCCTCACTGGCATACATGTGTGTGTCCTATGGACACACATTTGGGCCACCACATGTACTGCAGTAGGATTTGTCACCTTGTCTAGTACTGCCTAGTATGTTGACACCAGTATTTGTTATAGATTTCATGCTGCCCATATAGGTGTCCCCTATCTGCTGCCATCTCATTCAGCCACCCGGTTCCCTTGCATGCTCAAGTCCATACCATAGATATAACTATCAGAACATACTACTCTATTCAGCAATTGATAGGAAGACTGACTTACCTTGTGGCTGTGCCAGCATTGAGGATGGTGCTGGATGGCTGACTATGTTGGATGCACATAGTACACTCACATACATGGTAAAGCACATGTAGTGTCATGTTTGGCATCACTTTTACTGTATGTGTGAGTCAGAGAGAGGTATCATTCCCTGGGTCCGTACTGTATCAGTGTATGTGCTATGCGTTGTTTCTTTGCCAAGGCCTGGGCATACTAGACCTGCCTCCTTCTGTCTACATGGGAAGGCTCAGTTAGTTCCTCCTCTGAGTTCGTCTGTACCTGTGATGGCCTTGGCAATGGTGGCAGGCTGTGAGGCCTTACATCATGCTGTTTCTGCTGCAGCTGTTTCCACAGGATCATATTGTGTAGCATGGCACATATTATGAACATTTGTGTACATGTAGCTGGAGAGTACTGCAAGGCTCCACCGGATATGTCCAGGCAGTGTAAACGTGACTTGACCATCCCAAACACACGGGATGGTCTGGTTTGTGCAATTGCCTCATTATGGAGTTCTTGTTAAGTTGTGTGTACATTTCTGAGGGGTGTCATCAGCCACGGCTCCAGTGCAAAGCCAGCATCCCCCACTAGGTGGCCATATGGGATGTCCCCACTGACAAATGACTGGCACAGCTGTGTCATATGCCAAATGTGGGAGTCGTGATAGCTTCCAGGGCTGCCAGCACACACATTCAAGATAATGCCCTGGGCATACCTCTCAACCTGGAAACATCAAAAATCTGATCAAGTTCCATGAAAAGTAGGTACAAATCTGTACGCTGATTAACATAAAATGTGCATACATAATTATGTAACCACACCCACTCCAATGGAATTGTGGGATACCGACTTTCAAATATAAACTGAAGAACAGACAACCAAAATATAGCACCAGCGCACCACCAGAGTCCCCCTGCAGCCATTCCAATGTCCCATTACCTGGCTATTTCACCCCATTTACCATAAACACTAATGTGCATACTGCTTTACTTCTACAATGATTATTTCGATTTTATTTTTACATTTTATAGTCTCACAATGAAAACAGACTTGGCATTAAAACTTCTCTCATTCACTGAAACAGCATTGAAACTCACACCACATCCAAAGAAAATGCATCTGGCCACAGTCACAGTGGCCAGTGGTGGATAAAGATTACCTTTGGGCTGTTTTCAAATCATAGGCCCCTTGCACACAAAACAAGAAACATGCTTGTGTTCTTTGATACACCCTCCTGACTTTATTAAATTATATTATATTCCTTGTATAATACAGCAGACTTGTTAGATTTAGAGCACAATTTAAATTTATTGTTTGAACATTTTTCCTGTAGGCAATGAAACAAAATGCATGAACCAATAATGACAAAACTGCCCAATTCAGAATATTTCCATCATAAAAGTCTACTTACATCATCATTTTGTGCATTAAATCTTCCAATCATACCTCTCAATTTCTTAGTGCAAGAAATTTGGACAAAGCCTGATAAAATGGGGGGGGGCAAAAGGCCCAAAAATAGGGACATATTTTAAATATTGCTCTTATAAACTTAGAAAGTTACTTGAGTGGCAGGGTTTGTTTTAACATGCATTTTCTGAAGGATTTGAAGTCTAAAACTCAAATGTATGCCATTATTTAGTGACTTCAGTCCTCAGATCATCCCACAGCTTTGTCAGAAAAACACAAATTTTATGATGAACAGACCAAAAATATGAGAGTAAAATCTGGGCATTCTGCAAAAATCTGGACAGTTGAGAGGTATGCCTTAAATTACTATCCAACTCCATTCAGCACAATCTGGGATTTGATAACCACTAACCTATCATGTTAGGTATTTTCAACAAAAAGAAAGGTATTAAGGTAAGCATCACAAATTGAAAACTCACATAAATGATTCATGCCAACCATTCATATCTAAAACTTTCCCCAACTCTAATCTCTCAAAGGCTCAGTTTCTTACTTTTAACTGCATTTAAACAATTTAAAATGTAAATTAAATTAAACAATTCATTATGTTCTTATTCAGACATATTGCTGTTGGGAGTTGCCTATACCTCTTGAATGCCATAAATACCTTCATTCCATGTTCAGTTATCAGTGTGATGCATTCAGATGGTGTAAATTCTTCTTCTATCCATGAAAATTATCTACCACCATTCTTACTATACTTTGTAGACTTTTGTAAGAGCTATAAGAGACTGGAAGAGACATCACATACCTTAGAGTTTCCTAAACACCATTATTCTGAAATTACATTACTAAAAGTTTCAGTCAAGTTTAACAGAGTTGCTTACACAATAAATCTTCATTTCAATTTTATATACTAATCCTTAAAATCACCCAAGAGACCAGTCAGTTAGTGCAGGGTATATTTTTTCATAAATGTTATCTAGTCCTTACCACTTTATTTGTGGTCTTTGGGAATGTGGGTATTATAAGTAACTTTTGTGGTCTTGCAAGGTCCAGCTTCAATTTTAACTGCATTCTCACTAGTAATTTTTAACTATGAATCTCATCTCTCCTGGCATTACCATATTCCAAATGCTAATTCTGTCACATAGACGTGCAATCTCCAAATGGGGATATTCAAACATCTTTGAAGAAAAGAGCTATTATGTTACCTTTATGGCCCTCAAAATTATTTTACTCAGAAAATTTCTTAACTTGTAGTAAAATCTGGAATTACCAAGCACATTGGCCACATCTAGTATAATAGTCTAAGAAGGATGTGTGTTACATTAGCTACCCACTCCTATCTGAAATACAGCTATAATTCAGAGAAGCCATGGACCCCTACTTTTCAACCACCTACATAGGGGAATCAAGCATCTGTATAAAAGTGGCTTGAAAAATCTGGACAAATAAATGCTTGAATACTAAATTCTTAATGATGACCTTGTGTCAGATGGCTTGATCTAGTCCCTTCAATTACTTATTTAGTCTGTTTTTGAGTTTTAAAGTTATTTAGGTTTCTTTTCAAGAGCCTTTAATAAGCCCCAAATTCTGGGAAGGGATTACAGTGGACTAACAAATCATTATTTAATGTATACATTATTCTAATACCTTTATCCTATTCAGGGTCACATGAGGGTGAGATCTCTATTAGCAGCAGCATGTGAGGTAGCAGGATGGTTAAGTGATTAGATCCCTACTATATAGCTCTATAGCCCAGGGTTCAATCATGACTTCCAGTCACTGTCTGTGTGGAACTGTGCACATCTTCATGTGCCTACATAGATTACTCTAGGTAATTCAGTTTCCTCTCAAGTCCCAACAGCATGCTAGTTGATTGGGTAGCCTGCATTGTCCATGTATATATGTTGCATTTAATTAACAGTGTCCAACATGGACCAGTTTACTTTATTTTTTAACAAATAAATAAATATTCTGCAAAACCAATAGGCATAAGGCAACTCATCAGTCTTGGACAGGATGCTAACCCAACTTAATCATCACTCTTACCAGTTGCAACTTTAATGGTATTATTAATTTATAGCCTGACCATGTAATATTAAATTATAGGGTCATGTGCCTTTGCATAGGCATACATTTACCAATCATTTAATAGTTATTCAGATTTTCCTTCTGTTTTGTCTTTTTGGTTAATGGTCTGTGGAAAGCCAAGCTGTTGGAGCAGGAGGTAGCATTAGTTCTAATTAAAACAGTTGAGAAAAGCCATATGGTGTAGTCACTGGCACAGACACATGGTCAGTAAAGTCTCTATTCTTATTTAGGTTAGCTTCACTTGTTTTTTTGCACTACAATAAAATCTACCATATAACTTGGTTGATATGATGTCCTGAAATTCAGTGCTCTAAATCATCTCATAAATCACAGAATGTGACTGCTGCTATAACGGAATTATCAGTATTGTGCAGGTCTGGAATTATGAACTACAGTATGCTTTGCAAAGTTACCATTCTGAATGAACAGGAATATTCACAATACATCCTCTGTGAGGACTCAAGTAACATTCAGATCACAATATCAAAGTATGCACCCCCTTTCTGGAAAAAAGAAAATCTGCATTTGAATAAGACAGTAAGTATACATTTATTTTATTTTGAATTTGCAATACAGATCCATTTAGCTAGAAAGCAAGCTTGCAAAGAATGAATTTTGCTGCTAGGCATATTTATAAACAAAACAGTGATCATTTCTTTTCCCATGATATTTTCTGATGCGTGAAGCTTTGAGAATGTACAAATGTCAAGTGACACACACACACACACACACACACACACACACACACACACACACACACACACACACACACACACACACACACACACACACACATACACACACACCCTACCTCTGCTTCATCCACAGAAATAATGACAGCTCTTCAACTCCTCCTGCAACAGCATATCCAGCCTCGGCCTCGCATACCTCTGCTGCAGTATATGAATTGGCAGCTCTGCTTCATCCATTCTTCCATCTTCCTTCTCTCATAACAGCAGCTGTAGGCAGTAATATATTCCCACTAAGGATTTAACTGTAGCTGTAAATGCATGCACGTCACACGTTGAGCCCTTCAGCTCTATTCCGACAGGCTGTTTCTTTTTCACAGAGCTGATGTCCTTGCACATGTGATGATATCAAAATCCGGGAAATAAAATAAAATGTAAACTAAAAGCGCCAGGAAATCGAAAATTAAGGGGTGCCACTCGGGAATAGGGGCACCCCATTATTTGGACCGCAAAACTCGGTAAAAACCAAGTAATTCGGTAAATTTGGAGGTATGGCCCTGGACATCGCACATGACCTGGCAGTTGATGGAGGGGAAGCCCTTGCGGTTTATGTAGACCCTACCCTGCTCACCGGGTGGTGCTTTGATGCGTATGTGTGTGCAGTCTATAGCACCGACTACCTCAGGGTATTCTGCTATTTGGTGGAAGGGATGCATATAGCTGGTCGTCTCACGGGTGTTGAGGAAATATATGTGCTCACCGGCATGTGCTGACATGGCATCCAGGAACTGGTGGAGTACCCTGGATGCTGATGCCTGTGAGATCCCTATGATATCCCCAGTTGCCCTTTGGAACTTACCTGTGGCTAGTATTCTTAAGCCTACACATACCTTGGTATCCACTGGGATGAGTTCCCCTCTGTTGGCTCTGTGTGAGGCACAACTCAACAATTTGCTGTAAAATGTCCTTGTCCACCCTATAGTGCTCCACTATCTCCAGCTCATGTAGCCCCTGGTAGGTTACCCTGGGTCTGTACACTCTTCCCCTTCTCCTCACTGTGGGTTGGTCATCAGCATTCTCATCCTCACAACTCTCAGCCTCTTCCACATATTGATGTATGAGAGCGAAAGCAGCCCCTAACATTTTGTTAATTTTGTCAAGTAAAATTTCCCCCATCTGTGTACACCGGTGGTGTAGAGTTTGTGGGAAAAACCAGACTGGAAGGTGTTTGCATAGTTTATAGTAGTGTGCTAGGCTGTTTCATGTGTAATTGGCTGATTCTGATACATTTCACCTGCCCGCTATGCTAGTTCTCCTTGATTGCCTTCCTACTGCTGTTTTCCCTTTCCATTGCCTTCCTTTTTAATCCCCAAGGCATGGCACGCATACCCAGTGCTCAGATGTGAACAGAGCTGCTATTTCCTGTTTTTTTTTCTGTTTAAAACCCGGTGTGTGGCATGCACACCCATTTAGGCAATGGAAACACTGCTAGGTAGCCTCAGCTATACCCACTTCCCTAGCTGTGCTTAGCTAAGGGCAAACACGGGCCACAGATCTCCAATAAGCTAACAGCATGCATAACACTCCCCCTTATGAAGTTATCCACCTGTTATACTTAAACAATTGCGTTGCTGCACCTACACGTTTGGGTGTAAGCTAGCACTGAGAGGAAATCTGTGATTCAGTGTCAATCCCCTCATTTGCATAAAACAGAATGCTAATTCATAGTTACCACACTCACACTCAGCCTTCCCCCTTAGCAACCACTGTTCCCTGGTATTGTTGTCTTATGCATGCCATCGACTATTATGGCAAAATTCTGATTTGTGTTTAAAAGCTTATTTCCAACTTTTTTTCTTATTTTTGGGCCGATCCCATTTGCGCACTAGTGCCCTATGCTTAGACGGCCGAAATCGGCCAAAAAAAATAAAGTTATCTTTTACAATTTTGCAACTATTTCTCATGCCAATGGCCATATATTTGGCCATTGGCATGCCTACTGCATTGAATACATGCTTTCTTTTGAGCTGTCATGCCTCCGTTTTGTAATTTGCAGAAATGGATTTGGTTAGTAACCGAATACATTTCTGCAGGTTACACTATTTCTGCACAGATGCCTGCCTGCTTCCTGGATCACTAATTCACCTCATTTGCATGGTTTTCACCAGCAAATGAGGTAATTAGCATATAGCAGTGGGGTCCATGCAGGAATAGTGTAGGAGCACTCGTGCACGTCCCAGGAGCTCATTCCTGGATCGTCATTGGCCATATTGCGTGCAGCAGCTCTTGCACTATTCCTGCACTCCGTGCAGAGCTTCCTGAATCCAAGGGAGTGAGTAGAACTATATAATTGTGTCCATTTGTCCCTTAATTTTCAATTCAACACAAGGTGGGGGTACAGAGACACAATCCTCCATGCCTACATGCTGACCACTTCCACACAATATTGAACACATGACAATCTAACACATGGACCCCTGCATATTGTACACATGCAACAATCTATCCTGTAGATTGAGTCAGCTCGGGTAATTTGTGCTCCACTGTTATTACACCTCACACTTACATGTTATTGCATTTCTACATAGGAATGTGTTTTAAGGTGGCATAGGAATGCAGGTAATATTTCTAGATATGATTTATGTATTGTCACAAGCATTTGTCTTCTGTTTTTATTGTACACTGCTATTTCATTAACTTTGACCATTAAGCCTTGGATATAACTCATTTCTTGAAATAAAAAAAGTACAATTGAATTTCTTTCCTTATGTATGATTTTGTTCAGGCCATTATTCGATCAGAAGGTTTAAAAAAAAGGAATAAAATAAAACTCAGGCTATGTATAATAACATGGCTTCTAGTGGATAGCGACCTACAATGTAGTCTTAATGTGTGTTGAAAGAATTCAGTGTCATTACAGTGTAATCTTCATTGGAGTATGTTGAAATGATTCAGAGTTGGTACAGTTTTAAACTTAGAATATGCTGAAAGGATTCAGGGAAAACCAAAGTTGAAGATCAAGACTAAACTTCTTCCATTAATTGTGATTTTTGTTCAGGCCAGCATTGCTTGAAAAAGTTGTTTACAAAAACTGTAAAATCCACCTCAGAGTATCTAGAATCGCTATGACTTCTGGGGGCCAATGCAATTATTTCCACCCAGTTATTACAGTGTGGTCTTGGTCAGTTAGGGAGTGTCACAAGGACTGAGAGAAAACCAAAGTTGAAAAGCAAAACTGAATTTCTTCATTTAATCATGAGCTTTGTCCAGGCCATCGCTAGATGTAAAAGGTTAATTAAAAATGTAAAATGCACCTCAGAAAAGCATCTAGAAACCCCCATGGCTTTTTGCAGCCCATATATCCCAGCTTAGTACAGATGTTTCTTATACAGTTATCAGAGAGCATTCCTGTCTACTTAAAAAGTGTTGGATGAATGAATAAATGAAGAATGTAGGGGAAAAAAGTAAGCCAAACAGCAAGAAGAAGGAAGAAAAAAGTAATCTAGATGGTGCAGGTAGGCCATAACAGGGAGGCGACCGATGGTGTGTGTGTGTGTGTGTGTGTGTGTGTGTGTGTGTGTGTGTGTGTGTGTGTGTGTGTGTGTGTGTGTGTGTGTGTGTGTGTGTAGCCATTATCTTGGGAGGGTAGCATGGAACATTTTTGCCTAGGATGCCGGTTGAGCCTAAGGCCGACCTTGGATCTGTTTCTCCATACAGCAGCATTAATTACTGGGTTCTCAAGTTCTGCAACTTTACTTCAAAAGTGCAGTCTGAGATGGGACCCTCAATTTTTTTTTCCATGGAATCTTCATTTACTTGCACTGTGGGTATATCCTGAGTATCCACTGAAAATAACTTTATCTGTGTAAGCAGTCTTCAAATCACTTCCCTCTCTTAATGCCCCCTTTTGTGAGAACGTCTTGCATGTATTCTTCCTTCATCTTGCTATATTTCATGCAAGCTCCCTCCACCTGGTCTTTTTCCATTGGCTCGCCCTTTTCATTTTAATTTGTGATTTCATATCTTTCTTATTACTTTCTCATTATCTTATTTTTTTTGACTGTCCTGCACTCACTCATGCTGTGTTGTACCTACTTATTTTGCTGTAATAATTCATCTTCCCTTATTCGGAATAGGTAATTAAAGAAAGCTGTCATTCTCTGAAAGCAGTGCAGAGTTAGTTGGGTTCCTATTTGTTTATATGACTGTTGCATTTTCTGCCTCCACCTCGGGAAAGTGACAACTGTCTGAGAGCAAGTCCAAATTTCCCAAATCACTTGCAGAGAAAAACACTTTCTATAAAATTTAACTTTAATTTTAACCTACTGACATGCAACTGTTAGATTAGTATATATATAAGCTGGAGGGGAGGCTCGCCACATGGTGGTCAAGGGAGGCTTTCCACACCCAAAAAAAACTTTCTGTTTTGTTGAACATGAGGGTTATGCACTGCAGTGAAAGATTAGCATATGGAGATATATTTATACAAACCATGAAAAAGTTCATGGAAGGTGCTGCATCTGGAAGGAGTAAGTGTCCACAGGAAAATATAATCAGTAGATGGGCAAAAACTAAAATTACAACAAGACATTTTTAATGAGGTGGTGTTGACAAAATGGAATAAATTGTTGGCTTACTCTGTCGACTGTAAAACTCATAGCACTCAAAGCATAAAAGGCTGAGGAAAAATGCTACTAAAGATGAAAGAGGTTCACAAAGTTTGTTGTCTCACTCAAAACCAGCAGTGATATATCAAACATTGTAGGCTTGGACAATAGAGATTCAGAAGAAGAATCCTTGAAGGTGCGTTAATACTTCGAATGGTAATGTTAGGAGGTAAAGTTAATATATTCAGCTTTGATTATGCTGCAAGAAAGAGAAATAGTGAGAGACTGGAGAAAAGGAAGTAATAAGGAAGCTTGAGATGTGTTAATCTTTAGCTTGGCATAAGACAGTCATAGCCAGAGATAAACTGGGATAAATGTGCAGGATTCCATACATTCATCTGATTGATGATTGAGTATTGCTAATGTTTTAATATGTAGGGGAATATTGTTCCATAGCTATGTGAGGGTTTGGCAAAATGTTTAAAGTCATTACCACAGAGATGCAAGGTACAGGATTTGCATCTGGCCTATGGTTATTGGCTAGACTTGCAATAATCTGTGAACTAACAGTTTAACATTTATCTGTTATCCTTAGAAAGACTTGTTGATATTCTTTTTCTACAGAACTAGGTCTTTGGAGTGGATGTTACTCAAGAAGATTTTTTTCTTTCTTTTTGAAGAAAAGGAGGCTGTAGAGGTTTACTATCAAATCCTGCAATTCAGTTTTGCGACAGTCATTACTTGAACTGAAATGCCAAAAATGCGCTCATCATTTGCTCACATCTCTGGACGAGGTAATGTCGGTATGTCGAATTTGACATTATCGACATTAGCAACAAAACTAAGTTGGTAATAAGTGCCCATAAAACAAAACTAAGAACCAAAATAGCTTTCTTTGAGTTGATGTGTTGGATCCTGGTCGTCCTTCCTGAAGTGCCTTTCAGTTTTGTTTCTTGAACATTATCGGCATTACCTGGATGTCTGGAGATGTACTATCACACTCCTGCTAATTATATATTCTAACTCTGAGATTGTTGCACTACAGTGAGGAAAAGGGTACTTTTCCCGTTCCCCACTATAGTGTGATCCAATTGAAACAGAGAAATGCAAAACTACGAATGCAAGCTACATGACATTTTGGAAGCGACAGGATTCCCACTCGTAGTTATGAACTTTTGCACCTTTACCCTTGACCTTATGAATGATGGTAAGGTGACTTTCAGATATTTGATAATAAACTGTCTGCTGAGATCAGGGTCTGGCATACATCAGAATGTAATGCATAGATTAGGAGTCATAAGGCCACAGAAAATAAAGACAGTATTTTTTATCTGTCCAAATAAGTCCTGTTTTGTAAACTATGCAAGTTTTGGTAATAAATCACTAAAGTCTTATTAGCTGAGAGCTATACCTTCAAAGTGGAACGAGATCTCTGAGAAATCTAGCTCAGTCGGTAACAGAAGTTACTCTTTTGGCAGACCTTCTGTCTTGCTGTACCCACACGATGAGCCAGCACAGACTGCTGGTTATCAAATATGGAAAAAACATCAAACACAACAAACAACAAACTACCAAAAACACCAAAAATATCCCCAAACACATTACTGATTGCATAAAACACAGTTATAAATAACAGCAAAAAATAAAATGCCTACCATGCAGAATATGATCAAAATCAGCAAGCCAAGCAGCAAGAAAACTCCAGGAAATGGATCCAAGCACAGTTCACAGCGTTTATTAAACAGTATAAAACGGAGTAGTTTCAGGTTAAGCGCTTTCATCCATGTTGGAATCCAGGATCTACTTTGGTACCATGCAGAATACTAAAAACTTAATGTTTTGTGTATAAGGAAAGCCCCCCCTCCCCATACTTCTATGTGGGAGTAAGCCCCAGTATCCCCCAAGACTTTAAGAAACCAAGTAACTAATTATACCAGCCCAAAAAAGGGCAATATCTGTGTACCAGAAAAAAATCAATGCTACTCCAAAACATATGTATGGAGCAAATACTTTCACATCCCAATTGTCCTCTCTAGCACCAAAAAACATCCCAGTGCAGACACTTGCCTACCTACCTCCAACCATTCAATACCTCTCAACTGTCCAGATTTTTGCAAAATGTTCAGCTTTTTCCTTCATATTTTTAGTCTGTTCCTCATAAAATTTGTGGTTTTCTGACAATTCACTAAGGACTGAAGTTGCTAACTAATGACATGCATTTGTGTTTCAGAGTTCATATCAGTCAGAAAATGTATGCTATCACAAATCATGTTATTCTAGCAACTTTCTAAGTTAATAAGAGCAATATTTAAAATCTGTCCCTATTTTTTAGGCCTTTGTCCCATCATTATTTTAGGCCTTGTCCAGATTTCTTGCACAAAGATGCTGAGTGGTATGACTCAACCCCAGAATTTAGACCACACATATATTCACTCTTAATGCTGTTGGTCTTTTCCTGGTTAGGGGTTGCCACAGTGGGACTCCAGTCCACTAATGATTGGCAGTTGGTTTTTATGGTGTCAAGTTGCCAGCCCGACACCCAACCTTCAACGAAGGCACACCCATTCAACACATGTCTTTTGAACACCCATTCGACCGTGGGGAGGACATGCATACTCCACACAGAAGGCACTCCCAACCCAAGCCAAGAATTGAACGGGAGAACCTCTTGCTTTGAGGCAACAATGCTACCACTGCACCACTGCAGAAGTAGTATTCACAAAGCCCTTAATATATGTGATCAGAATTTTGTTCATTCATTAAAATTTGTACAACCAAAGCAAGTCAGTATTATCAGCATTTGACATTTTCCTTTGAAAGCATCTATGTATCATTTTATATATCTATTTTTAATTTATGTAAAATATTTCTTCAAAACAGAAGATGAAGCATACTTTTGTCATATTTGTAATGCACTGACTTTATTTCACCTCTGACTTTTTTGTACTCTAGAGACAGTAGAAATGAGATAGTGCACCACCCCAGTGATTATTTGGGTTTACCTGGTTAAGTGGCACTTTTTTCCAGGTGTACCCTCATAACAACAGTGCATTCTTGCCTACAGCCCAACATCTAGAATAGTTTGATTTTTTTTTTTATTATACATATTTTCAGTTAAGCAGGATATGTTGTGGACAGGAAGCAAATGTAAAATGCAAATTTAGGCTTAGAATAGTAAAATAAAGTACTTCTAAAACTTTTTTTTTTTCGCTTTGACAGTTTTGATGGGTCCCATGTGACAGTAAAGTTCTAGTTACTAGTTTCATCAGAGAAGATAGGGAACTGTGGACACAGCAGAGGTAATTATACCTGTTCTAATATAACTGTTCTCCCAGCAAGGAGACCACTGAGGCTGTTTGGTGCTGCAGGAAATATCCACTGATACTAGTAAATAAACTGCAAAACAAGTCCTCTGCTCTTATATCCCATTTGGATTGTGCATGATATGGATGGCAGTACAGAGACTGTTATTCTCTGTCTGCCTCTGCAGTGACAGAAGCTGACAGCTCCCTGTCTTAAGCTGTCATTTTGGTGCTTGTCAGTGACCACATCAGCAGTGACAGTAAGCTCTCGGGGGTGCTGGATGACCTGAAATTGCTGTGTCACTGCTGCTGGGCTTCATGCATAATGCAGAATTAACATATGCATATGAGCATTACAGAAACAGTACTGGCATAGAGAGAACACAGCAAAAACCCCACAGGAAACTGGCCAGTATGGACATGACACTTTTAAGCTAAACTCATTGTGATGGGAACTCAGATGAGTTTCATGAAGGTTCTCAGAAATGCTCTCCAAGTATCATTCACCTGATAGCTATTGATCAACAATACGCTACCGCATATTGATTTATATTTTAATTCCTGATTTCTTTTTATATTGGCACTCAAAGGAAATGTGCATCTCCTCCAAAAATACTTAGTTCATTTGAACTTCAGCAAATTAAAACTCCGTGATTTTCATGAATTTTTTTTTCTTATACTTGCTTTGGCATTTACTGTTAACAAGAATTTCTAATTGTTGCAAAATCCATGTCTGCCTGATATAGGTACAAATGCAATCTGGATTGTTTTGTTAATTGTTAGTAAGTCATTTGGAATCCCTATGTGACTTATCAGGTAGTAAATGATTTTATCAGTATACATACATACAAATATTTCAAGCACGGGCATTAATGCCCTTCTAGCTTGCCAGTATACCAAAACACTTGTTCCCATAATAAGTGTCAAGGCTGTTCTTAATAATATCTAAACTAGTACTTCCTTTAATGTAATTTAGTAGTCTGTTCCATGCATCAGCTACTCTGTCAGAGAATTAATGAATACACTTCTCATTCTTATATATAACCTTCTACATAAGTTGTCTGATGATTTTCTAATACTTTTTGTTAACCCCAAACATTCCCAGAGGTAGTTGTCTCTAAATGCCCTACATACCCGAATAAGATCTCCTCTTAGATATCTGTAAGAGACACTGTATAAGTTCAGATATTTTAGTCTTTCATTGAGCATCTGTGATGGCTGTTTCCTCATATAGGGAATTTTCTCTTTATTGGAACTTTAGTACTCTTTATACTTGTTTGTTGTGCATAAATGTGTCTACCAAATATCCCCTTTATAAAGTAATTTTCTTAAATGCTGGCATGTGACCCCATGCTGGATCTGAAAGTGGACCAAATGACATCAGTGCTCTACCTCAGTTACAAAGAACAAGTAAAAAACAATCACCTTAGTCTTCATGAAAGACCAAGTGCCAGTGTAAGAGGACAGAAGGGAGTAGAAACTTAACAAATTGTGCCATGCCCAAAGAAACTGTAGAAAATTAGCTTATTAGGGAAGCTAACATAGGTCAAGGCCTAATGCCCTGACAGTATTCCTCTGAGGATATTGATGAATTTGGCAAGTGTGCTCATGGACCCATAATCGAATTTATCATTTAGTCTGTTGTCTCTAGCAGGCAGGCCACTTTGGTATCACTTCAGAAAAGGGGCACATGAACTGACCCAGGCAGCTACAATACCATAGTAGCACATATTGTTATGGACAAGATACCATAGATACAGTTATTTGGGGATAGCTATTGAAAGCACGAAAGTTATAAAGTGCGAACGCTCAGATGAGTGAAAATGCCAGAAATCAAAAATGTACAGCCCCCCACACCCCCAATAAATATATATTCCAACTCCGAGATCGCACTACAGTGAAGAAAGGGTAAATATTCTGATCTTCACTGTACTGTGATGAAAAAAAACAAACTTCGATTTGCGGCATTTTCGCTCATCTGAGTGTTCGCACTTTGTAACCTTCATGTTTTCAATATGTAACCATTATTTGGAACCACAGAGGTAAAACCTGAAGGATGAGAACTAGAAGGAATTTATAGCCAAGAGATCAGCATTCATGAAGGTCAATACTGAATCATGAAGGTCCACACTGATTAAGTTTAGTGACTGGTTATGCTTAAACCTGGCAAAGGGAGTCCAGCAAAAAATAAACTTTGTTTCTAGAAAGGCTTTTGACTCATTGAGTTACTGGGTGCCAGCAATCAGAAAGTGAGGGTTAAATTGTCCCTTTCAAAGCTATTCTCACCATCACCCTGCTCTCTAGAGTCTTCTCACCATGTTGCTTAAGCCTAAATGTCTGACTGAGCCCCAAGGCTAGGGTTATCCTCCAGTGGGAGACCTCACCTCAGGGTTGGAGATCTTACCATCAAGAAAGTTCCTTGATGCAGCATCATGCTTGGTGCCCACTTTCATTTTCCTGGTATCTTAGCCTTATCTCCTAGTAGTGGATGGCATAGACATTGTGAAGGAGGGCATGCTGTACTGGGTCATTCTTGACAAGAAGTGTCTATGCACTCATATCCTAGATGGAATGTGAATACTGTTTGTTAATGTGAACAATTTGTGGTCATCCCTGCTGAAGCCAACATACAGCCCATTTGTCATGCTGGGTTAATGTATGACAATAAGACTCCACCTTCCCCTACAAACTGAATAATCATATTTTAGTGCTTATGGTCACTAATTGCATGAACTTTAGCCTAGTACCATAAATAATACATATATATATATATATATATATATATATATATATATATATATATATATATAGTTCCACTGAATTACATCAACACACCACAATGTCGATGGTCAATTGATGGACCACAAAAGGTCAATATATGCAGATGGTCAATGGGTGCAATAGATCCACCATCCCCAGAGTGATTTCCTCAGAAATTGTGTCATCTTGGAGTTAGTATATATAATTAACAGGGGCTGTGGCTTGCACAAGGGTGCTTGCTCCTTGCAAAAAAACAATGTTACTTTGGGGTTTCTTTTGGTTGCATGCAGCAAGGCTTTTACTCATGCATGCACAGTTGATGGTTGGCTTGACCATTCTCAACCTTTGGTGGTCAACATTCTTACCACTGACATTGTGGTATGTCAACCTAATTTAATAGTGGAATATATACCTCACTGGAAACAAAAGCAGTAATGTGAAGGAGAGAAGACAGCAGCCTGGACATGTCAGCGCAGTTAGCACAGCAGGGCAAGAAGAGTGACAGCTGACAATAAATAATGACAGGGAAAAAAGTAATAATTAAATGAGATAAAGGAATAGCACGGAAAAGCAAAAATCTAGACAGATACAGGACATAGTAAGTGGGATTAATAAATAACTACTCTTTCCTTAAGATCTCAGTGTTGACCGAAGCTGAAAAATAAAATTGGCTTTAGTGTTTCTCCTCTGGTCTGCATCTTGGAATCCCTCTAAGAATGCAAGTAGGCAAGGCAATGGCATAATGATCATAGGTGGTAAAATGGGGTGTAGTTCATTTCTCATTGTCAGCACTCCTAGATGCTTTGAAATGTCCCTTGAAGTAATTTACCAGACATCTCACATTTCAGGTTCTTCCTAAAACAGATTTCAAGGAAAACATCAAGTTCCCCTTTATTTTTCATTTATGGCAGGAATCTCTGACCCATTTTGCTTTTTGTTCATATGCTGAGGGACACCTGCATCTTACTGTCACCTTGATTATTCCTGTCACTCTTCCTGGTATTTGGTTGCATCATGATTTTGTCACTTTTCAATGAAACACAATTTTATCAGCTCGTTTATATGAATTTGGGTCTGTCAGGATCTTTTGTAACATACTTACGATTTTGGAACCTCATAATTAACTATATTAAGCATGGGAGTGTCGGTGGTGAGGTCTTCAATATCGTGGGTGAGAACTGTACCACCAGTCTAAGAAGGTAGATTTTCTTTTTGCCTTTGGTTATATAACTGAGCACATGCAGTTATAGTTTACCGAAATATAGCTCTTGTCTGATGAATCATGCAAACATGCACACCCTTCACCAACCATGTAGATGTCACCTGTTTATTACAGTTCATCTGTATATTGCCTTATCTATAGCATTTGATGAATTGCATGACTATGGTGCTCAATGTCATAGACCTTCACTCTATATGGGCTCTACCCAGTTGAATTGTTTCAGTTAACAGGCAAAAATGAATTATTAATAATAACAACATGGAGAATATGGATGCTGGATGCTGAATTAGTTCATTGCATTATGCAGAAATGGAAATTGACATGCAGAATGCTGAACCATAACCTGGGAAGCTTATTTATTTTAGCACAGTGTGTTAAGGCTGTTAGTATTAAATAGATGTTATTCTGCAATCTAGGGTACAAGTCCTGCATTTTTTCTTTGCCAAGTACATATGGCTGAGCAAGTAATTTAATGAGAAAGTGTTGTTAGTCCACTCCTGGAAAGAAGCATGTGATCCTAGTGTATTTATTAAGTTAACACACATAAAAAAAATAATAAAATAAAATGTTCAAGTGCTGGGCTGCACATTGAGCCTTGAGACACAGTGTGTAGATTCAAACTATACTAAGACATTTCTTTGGGGTACCATACACTGGAAATGTCATGCAGTATAAGTTTATATATGAATGGAGAGCGTTGACATCTCACCTTACACTATTTTGTTGACAGCAGGTGTCAGTATTCGATGGGAGTTTCCAGCTGTGACTAGTGCTCAGAATATATAGTTAATGGAACTCTTTTTGCATGTGACACATTGTAGCATGCCAGAAGGTCAGTACTAGGTATTGATAGTGAGCTGTGGCTACAACCTACACTGATGTTACTGCAATGGTACCTAATGTCAGTTATTAAAAGTAATATAACAAAATGACCTAAAGTACTGCAGTGTTTAGAGATATTAGACATTCATATTCATTCAATGATTCATGTAATTCACTTTCTGCAGTCTAAAGGAGACATATATTTGTAAACAGTTCATCAGTGTTACATTAACTCTAAACTGTCATGTGACACAATAAATTGTATTAGATATGGAACATTTTTCCTCAGAGAATTTGAAACTCCAGCAGCACTGTGAAAGTGTATTAAATATGAAATATTTTTCCTGATTAATTTTTCCTTGATTCGTATTTCTTCACGCAGTGTGACTTTTTGCTGCAGTTTAAAAAGTCTGTGTTCGGAAAGGTCGACTGCTTGGAAAAAGTTGGTTTGAGGGTATTGGCATTATTACTGGACAACTCCCCTACTTCCTCCTGACTTGTGATTGGGTAAGAAAAGATGATCTCCTTATGTACTAACTAATGATGGATCCAGTGCAGCCTGCAGGTAGACCCTATGGTGCTATCTTTTGAGGTACTGCCCAGTCCTTCTAAGGCCTTTCATCTTATTGGAGACAGGCTTCTTTGGACCATAAACTGGTCTTAAGTGACTGTTAAAACAAGCAAAGGAAAGAATAAGATAAAAAAGTGAATAGTGATTGCAAACGCAGGATTAGGGAGCATACTAAATTGAACAATATACTTCAGTATTTGTGGGGAAGAAAGCAATGTATTTATTGATGAATACTTGCTAAAGTATTAACAAGGAATTTTCAGTGTTGAAATACCATAAAAAGAAACAGACATTTTTGTACTGTATAGTTAGGTATGTAGCTACATTCTGTATCACTTTTTTGAAAATATTCACTTAACATGCAAACAGAATAAGGCAGGTAAGTACATTCTTGAGTTTTCGTGAGTTTGCTTCCACTTCTTGAGTTTTTGCAGGTAAGTACATTGTTTATCAAAGTAAAGCAGAGTTATCAAGAGTTAAGCCGGGTACACCTTATGGTAAAAAAGCACATACTTTAAACCAAATTGCTGTTTGCATAATTGTAAGACTACTAAGCCAGACTATCAGTCAAGAACTCACAATATTTTGAAGCAAAAACAAACAGTAGTAAAGGTATGTATGTGTAATTTTACGGATAATGGTTGTTTCAAAATAGATAGTATAAAAGAAAAATAAGCTAGTCAGCCTCTTCGTGCAGAATTGCACACTTCAGCAGTCATCTCTTAGAAGCACAAATTTGGTCTGTCATGCATTATGCGAATACTAATGCATTGAGAATACAAAGGTGCCTTGATGAGGAGTACTGCCTTCTGAAAGTAATGCTGCCAGACATTTTGCTGTTGAAGCCAAGTACTGTAAAACATTTCATATAATTGCACCACATTTGCTTTACAGCAAAAGAAAACAAAATGCCTGTGCAGTCTGCCCTCTAACTGTACTTAATATAGAACCTCCTTAGATGCCTGTCTTTCCCTTGCCATTTGTTCATGTCTTCTTTCCCTTTGGAATGCTTCCCTCGATGTCCTGTCCACTGTGTTTGCATTAAATGACTCCATGGTCCTCTCTGTAAAAAAATACCATCTGAAATCGGTGGAAGTAGGTTTTGTTTACAGTCTGCTGCATATATCATCTTTCTCTTTTGTCAAGATGATCCCATCACAACTTCCTAACATGATCTTGTACATCTCATTTATGGTCCATAGTCAGAAAAGATCCTGTTCCCCTAATATTTTGTTTTATCTCCTCCCCTCTGTTTGATGCATGTCTCAGACTCTTTCCAGCAACCTGATAACAGTTGCCTTATATGGCACTCACAACAGTCCACAACACTTAGAGTTTGTCTTGGCTAGGCAGCATATGTGAAAGCATGACCTCTTCTGTTTCCACAGTTTATCTTTCTGATAATACATTCCAGCATTCTGTTTGGAGCTGCTTCGGGCCTCACCCTCTGCCCCTTGTAATCAAGCTAGGGGTGATCATGATACCAAGATCCTTTTTCTGGTCTTTTGTCATCAGACCAGAATTGTTGTACCATGAGTGTGGTACTTTGCAAATGTCTGCATTGAACCTCAATCACAACCTTTCTGTCCATTTTTGTGAGCTTTCCAAATCGCTGCTTATAATCTTCCTGTATACTACACTATTCCACTTATCACTATATGTAAACAGGCTGAGGTCATCTTTTCCCTCAGACATGTCATAAACAAAGAATATGAAAAATGTTGGACCGAGGACTGGCTCCTGTAATTATTGCTGACGTCTCTCTCACCACAACCCTCTGCAGCCTATCTTTTAACCAATGACTTTCTAGTTCCTCAGATTTTCTCTTACTTCCTACACCTCCTTTTGACAAATCAGCTCCCAGTACATAACTGAATCAAGGTTTAAGAACTCCTCATTCACTGGTACTCCTCTGACAACTTCACTAATGACCCAGCTGTAAACCTGGGTCAGATCTGACTCTCTTCATCTTTTATCCATAAACCCATGTTGGTTGTTATCCTTAAAGCTGCTGTCCTTTCGTAAAGCAACTAGTCCTCCTCTCAGGACTATCTACTCTGCTGGTGTAATTAGATTAATAGGCCTCCAGTTCCACAGACTTTTCCAGCTGTCTTCCCTTGCACACAGGTACAATACTTCCCATCCTTCAGTCCTCCTGCACTGTCCAGTACTCTTTCAGGGGGCCTTCCAGCATGCAGGCTGGAAGAATTTATGGAGGTCGCTTATCTGGACGTTGTTTCACCTTCCCTAAATGCAGACGGTTCTCTGACCATTATTTTTCTCTCCATTCTGATGCATGCATTGCTCTCCTCACTTTGCTCTGCCTTTCTCCAGCATAACATCTTCTTCTTCTTGCTTGTCTTTAAGACTGAAGGATAGAAAACATTTATTTCCTCTACTTTCTTCCATTGTTCTATGTTCACATCTTTGCTTAACTTGACCAGATCTGTATCACTCTTCTTCCATTTTTATATACTTAGAAAGACATCTATTTCCTTTTGGATCCTTCCTGTCAGCTCCTTTTTAGCTTACATCTTTGCAATCCCATCATATTTGTTGCCTTTCTAATAGCATCCTTGTACTGTGCCTTCTCCAAATGCCCACCCCCTCTTTCTCACTGCCTGTGTGCCTTAGCTTTTGTATGAATTGCTATCTTGTCATGATTATGTATCCACATTGGCCTTCTCTACTTTCCTGATCTACAGAGTCTTGGCCATAGTCCTGTATACACCATCCCTGAATTACTCCCACAGCTTGTTAAGTCCTTCACTTTTCTTCCATTTTGCGAAATCATCACTGACACATTTAAGTTGCACAATATAATCCACTCTTCAAAAATCCCACAAATCATGTCTTTCTTTGTATTCTTATCCTTCAACCCCTTCTGTGCTGCACAATGGCATAATGAATGATGATGAAACTTGCATTGACCTTGACATCCTTAACTTTATGTCTTGCATAAGACCATAATGGGAATTGTTCCTTTTTTCACAGAGCTCTTCACTAAATATCTGAATATTTTGTTGTGCAGGACCTCGGCCAGCTCATGTTCCTCCTTCTCTGTCCTGGAAATCACATTTTGAGATCCTTCTACCGGCAGTATCAAGTTCCCCATGAGTGTTACAGGTCTTCTCTTGGCTGTCCTCCAGTCTCTTATCTTTCTTCCTTGATGTTTTGGCAGGATGATCTCATAGCATACCACTTTCCCTCCCTTAACTGCCAGGATACTTACTCAAGTTCTAACCATGCCAGTCCCTCATGTTCCTCCTTTCCTTCCTCTCTAACCTCTCATGAGATGCTTTCCTTTATGTACTTCACTGTTCTACTGGGCTGTGGACAAGGGAGTAGAGATCAGAAATGGTAAGAGGATGGATAACCCTGACAGAATGTGCCATTCAGAATAGGTTATCCCCATCCATCTACATGTCATACTATGCTTGTTACTGGCCTCTGTTTTGTTATGCAAACAATATCCATCATCCCCCTCTGCATCACTAATACGGCTTTCCCATATTTCTTCTTCTATTCCTTATATTGCAAAGAAATACTATCCAATTACAAGCCATACTCTGGGTCATCCTGGTTTGTTCCTCAACTTCATTCTGCATCCATTTATTCTTTTTTACTGGTGCCTGAATACATCCTTCCCTCCCACTTCACTGCCACTCCCTCCTCCTTTTATCTTAGTTTAAGGGTACAGTCATTAAGATGTGACTTTCCTAGCTAGCAATAAGCATCACTTCCCCTTGTGGGTTAAGATGATGCCTGTCCCTGGCACATTCTGTCAGGGTTATCCATCCTCCTGCCATTTCTGATCTCTACTCCCTTGTCCCCAGCCACAGCCCATTATTGTGCATTCAAATCCTGTCTTTCTTCAGTGTGCTGGTGGCTAACACAGGTAACACTTCTAAAAATACAACACGCAGCTAACCTCTCTGTCCTTGCATCTCATTCTTCCCTTTCTGGCACTGCTTGTTATCACACCAAATTATTTTGTGAGAGGACATCAGTGCCTACATGTACTTCATGATCATGCACAGTCCTTCTGCCTAGATGACTACCAATCCATCTCCTTGTATGTCTTTCCTAGCCTAGGTCCTGTGATCTTTCTCACTGCAGTCCAGTCTCTCTTTTTTCTTTATAAAGACTCTAATGCCTCCTGGAGATTGTGTTGAGTAACCAAAACATTGGCTCTCTTGGTTCTAATCTACTTTACTTCATGGTTCATGCCACACTGTCTTTCTGCAAATTTTCCCATTCCATGCCCACTGCTACCATCACTCATCATCCTATCTCTCTCTCTCTCTTTCTCTGTCTCTCCAGGTTGCCTGCCCTGCACCCAATCTGCTTATCACTACCTCTCCGTTTTTTTAGTCTCCCTTGCCCACCCATTTTCCTCCTGCTCTCCTTATGTCTGCATACCTATCTCTGGCTCCTTCTCCATTTCATCAAATGTTTCTTTATACAGCTTTCTTTCTACATTGACATCTTTCCCCTTCTCCTTCCTTTTGTGTCTATGGTTCCTGCTTTCTCCCCTCACCTTTTTCTCTGCTACCCCACTTCCATGAACACATCTGGTGAGCTCTTCCCATGTCTACCTCCTGTTTTCTATTTTTTCTTCCCACCATATCTTGCCCCACCCATTCTGCTGGCATTATTTTGCATCTTTCTCTCCTTCCTCACATGATTAGCCAGATCAGTATGATTCCATGAAACTCCATATTGTCCCTGTCCCGTTCAATAAACACAGCGCATAGAATGACATTTGTCGACCTTTAATGAACTTCCATAAACATAACTTTATTGCAATCACAGCATAAACATCCAGTTAATTGTTAACTAGGGCATTGTGACCTCACTCACCCTGACCAGATAAGCAGCACTCTTACCTACACTCACTTATTTTACTTATCCAGCAATGTCTCATCATTCACTTTCATTTCCCACTTACTGCACTTCTGCAGCACCTGTGTCATCTACTATGCTAAAGTTCTCTGGGCTAAACAGCTGATCCACACCCTGAGTGCTGAACTAGTTACTCCTTTCATGCCATTTCACTACTGGATCGCTCACCCATTTATGTTTCTCCCTACCACATCCCCTCCTTTCCGTTAACCCAATCGTGCCTTCCTTCCTCATGTTTTAGAACTGAAATGATAAGCTAATGTTAGTCATAGGTTCATAGGTTCATAGGTAGGTACAAGGCTATTGGCCCTGGGGCCTATACAAGCCTAGCCAAAAAGGTACCCTGGCTTTTGCCACCCAAGAAAATTATTTTCCTGTGCCACTGTCGAGCAGAGTCACAGAGGTGATCACTGGGGTGAATTTCCTATTCCCCATCCAATCATCAAGATTTTTCTTGAAGAGTGCTAATGAGGAACTTTGTTTGATATAGATAGGCACTTTATTTCAGAGTATGGGAAGTCTCTGGGTCAGGAATCTATTCCCTCCAACATGTTCTGTTTATTGTGGTGACAAGGTTTAGGTCCCTAGAGCGTGTAGCTCGGAGGGATTGGGATTTCTTTAAGTGGAGCATGTCCAACAGCTCTGGGTTTGACATAGCTTTGTATGTTAGGCAGAGATCACCTCTAAGAAGGCGATATGCGACGGAGTAAAGCTGGAGTTTTTTGAGATGGTCTGCGTAGGGCATCTGTTTGAGGCTGGTGATCCTCTTTGTGAGGTATTTCTGTAGCCTTTCCAGTTGTTGTAGATGTCTTGTGAGGTACCTACCAAAAGGTGCATTGTACTCTATAATGGGTCTAATAAGTGATGAGTAGAGGGGAACGATTACCTCTTTTTTTCTGGATGAGAAACCTTTTGTGATCAGGTGTGCCACATAGAAGGATTTCCTGACTACTGTGGTGATGTGATTATCAAAGGAGAGACTACTGTCCACCTGTGTCCCAAGGTCTCTTATCACACTTTTGGTGTTAAGTATACTACCGCCTATGTTGTAGTTCATGTGTGCAGAGTTTTTACCAAAGGGGATGACAACGCACTTTTTGGCATTGAGCTTGAGGCCATGGCTTTGACACCAAGCATCTGTCTCAGTGAGGCCGTTTTGTAGGATGTCCACATCGTTAGGAGTTTCGATTATGGCTCCTAGTTTGCAGTCATCTGACACTTCATTAGCCACAGACCTTCTGTGTTAGCCTGTACTTCAGAGAAGTAGATACCAAACAGGAGTGGACCCAGGACTGAACCCTGTGGTACTCCACTTGTCACTGGTCTGAAGTCAGATTTGGAGTCTGCTACTTTCACAGTGTGGGTTCTGTCAGTGAGTCAGTTGGAAACCCATCTTGTGACATAGGGATTTATACTTAGTTTAGTGAGTTTATCTATAATTCCAGAGAGGGGGATGGTGTCAAAAGCCTTGGCAAGATCTAGATAGGCTGTGAGAACCACCTTACCCTTGTCTATGGCTTTGGTGACTGTTTCAAAGAAGTCTATCAGGTTTAGGAGACATGATCTGCCTTTTACAAACCCGAACTGGGTGGGGTCCAGAGTATGGAGATTACCAATGTCTTTGTTTATAAGTTCCATGATGATATGTTCCATGGCCTTGCAGACCAGGCTCATCAGGCTAATGGGGCAGTAGTTCCCGGGGTCCGTGGTGGCTCCCCCCTTGTGGAGTGGGATAACCGTTGCTGTGCACCATTCAGCAGGCACAAAGCCTGAGGTGAGGCTATGACTGAACATGGTACTTAGGTGGGGTGCCAGTTCATTCTGTAGTTCATAAAGAATGCAGCCTGAGATGTTGTCTGGTCCCATGGATGCTGTGTTCTTGGCTTTGGAGAGTGTGTTTTTTACCTGTGCAGCCATGATTACAGGAACTTTGCATTCTTCCAGTATAGAGATGGGCTCTTTAGGGGGTGAGAAGGAGGTAAAGTTAGCACTGAACCTATCTGCCAGGATGTTGGCAATATCAGCTGGGTCTATATATTTAGTGCTATTGTGCTGTAACTCAGAGCAGATCTGAGTGTTGCCATTGAGATTCTTGACATAGCTATAGAATACTTTGTAGTTGTCTTTAGAATCAGTGGCGATTTTGTTTTTGTAACTAGCTTTGGAGGATTTTATCAGGGATCACAGCTTCTTACTAAGGCTGACCAGGGAGATCCTTCACTCATGGGATTTTACTCTCTTTTGCAACAGATTCTTCCTGTCTTGTACAGCTTGTTTATGGCAGGGGACCACCAGATTGGCTTCCTTTTTTTTGGAGGATAGCGTCTTGGTTCTGTTTGGGATAGCACGATCCATGCACTCATGTAAGTGCTTATAAAGTGCAATTGTGTAGGATTCAGTAGTCGTAACTATATTGTCTATCTGCATGGGTGTCATGAAGTTCACCAGTTCTTTCTTAAGAAGCATGAAGTTGGCTTTGGAGAATGTTTTTTTACCATGGTTTCCTTAATGGTGGGGTGAGGGCAGGATGTGGATATCTAGGGTATTTAGCTTATGGTCGGATTGGACCAATGAGGCATTGACTTCAGGTGTGGAACACCAGTCACTCATGTTGGTAATGACTAGATCTAGAATATTGTTGCCCCTGGTGGGTGTGTGGATAAGTTGATCCAGGGCATTGGAGTTTATGAATTCCAGAAAGCGTTGAGCGAAGGAGTTGGTACATGAGTAGTTTTCCCAGTTAATGGTGGGGTAGTTGAAATCGCCCATTATTAGGGTGTTTGGTTGAACCCTAATATTTTCCAGTACATCAATAAAAGAGGAGTGGGAATCCTGGGTGATCTGTAGCAAGCTACAATTTGGATTGCAGTTTTGCCCAGAGTTAACTCGACGGTTAGCATCCGTCCTGTTCTTTTAGGAGCGTCATAACATACTGATTTTGTCTCCTTGGCCTTTCACACCTATGTAGTCTATACATCCATAGAATATCTATACAGGTTGCCATGCATTCTTTAAATACATTCTAGCTGTTCATCACACTTTTATTTCACATTCCATGTCAGCCTACTGGTGTCTCAAATATGGTCAAGACTTATTGTATTGCTGTGTTATGTCTTTATTACATTGGTAACCACCATTTACTATTAAATGGAATAGGTTACATCTATATGGGATTGGCTCCATGAGCCCATGTTATCATGTACAATAATGTTAAATTCACTGAGAAGATATTGACATACACTTATCATTGTTTGACTTATTAGCTCAACTATCAGCTTAATGTATGATACCAAGTGGATTAACTAATACTGCTTGAGATGCACACCATGGAATCAAATAAGTACATTGATTATAAATATATATCTTAAGAATATTATTTAATTGTTATGTTTCAATGTGATGCATCTCCAGCGTTTTTGAATGCGATTGGTTTTGCTACGCATCCTGCTATCTGATGTCCATAGCTAGTCTGTTGCTATTTGAGCCTTGTCAAGAGGGGTTTTCTACTGGCTTATATTTTCACAAGACAGTTTTGAAAATGCTCACGTAAATAGCGGATTTTTTACAGTCCTTTTTTACAGTCCTTTCAGTTATTTTAATAACTTGTTAGGCATTTGCTAAGAGGTTATTACTATCTCATGTATGTTTAAGATGGTTTTGAAACCGTTCACGCAAATAGCGGAACGTTTCTAGTCATATCAATATGGTCTATGTTTCTCGTTAAGTGATAACGGTTTTATATCGGGCTAAGTTAAACCTTGGCTGATTTTGGACAAGCATTATATAATATTACTATTATAAGGCAAGCAGGTTATATTAAAAAGGGAAGTGGACTATATTGTTACACTGAAATCTTTTAACACTATACCTGCTTATGCTGAATGATCTAGCGGGTATTATTCATGGCTAATGGTGAGCTATGACATGATGCATTTTTGTCCTATGGACCTATAAACGATGAATAGACTAATGATTTTTAGAGCATCTAGTTTTTGAGATTTACATATTATATGCTTTTATAAATGATAGCTAATAAGTTCTATTGATAAATGTTTTGGAGCGCATTTTGGTAACTAAGTATATGTGCTTCAATACGGGCCACATTAAATACCATGAACTTGTTCTTTAAACTGGAGAATGATTATTGTTTTAATTATTCAATTTTTAATCTGATAATTGTGTAATTGGTATTCGTCTTTTGTATATAAGCAATGATGTTTCTTTGTTTAATTGTAAGCTGATGAAGCGCACCTGTGTGTGCGTGAAAGCGCTCGTTTTACAAAAAAATTTTTTCAGTTTTCATGGTGGTTCCTTGCAGTCTTATCTATCCTCATTTTGCCAAGAGTTAGTTGCACTTGGATAACCTCGGCTGCATTATGCTGAGCAACTAGCCTGGAGGTGTGGATAACCTTAATAAATATGGACACACCTCTGCCTCTGGTGTTCCAGTCCAGGTTACATGGCCGAAAAATGTGGTATGAGTTATAGCCTGGTAGTGCAAGGGTGCTCTCTGGAGCCTTGAACCAGGTCTCAGTCACTGCACAGATATCAATGTTCTCCATTTTAAGGAGTGCCTCAAGTGAGTGCATTTTGAGATTTAAACTTCTAACATTGAGTAGCATCACCCTCTGTTTTTGCTTGCCTGTTCCTGTTACAGTGGTGAATTTGTTATTTGAACCTTGCCTAAAAAAGGCACTATAGGGGCAGCAAGAACATTAGCTAGTATCTGGAATCCCAGGGGTGACAGGTGCAGACCATTTCTGGCAAATCATCATGGTCTGTCGACCATGTCACCCAGGCAGACAGATACTGGATCCCTTTAGAATGGCACCAGAAGCTTAGCCAATTGTTGAAGTCAATCATTTTATCCTTGTACTGTGGCATCATTCTGGGTGATGGCAGAATGCTACTCAGGGCTAGAGTCATACCTGCCTGGGCTACAAGATCGGAGAGCTCTTCCATGTCTCTTTTCATGTAGTCCAGGGAGGTATGTCTCAGGTCGTTCACACCAACATGGACAATGACAGAGTCATATTTGTACTTGCTGTGGAGTGACTTGAATGCGTGGGTTATGTGGCGGATCCTGGCACCTGATAGGCAGCTGACAGTAACCTTATCCTTGTTTAGCCTTGTGAGTGGGACATCAGTGTGCCTGACTATACAGTCACCTATGACTAGTGTGTTGGGTACGTTGTTTTGCCTTATTGGCTTTGGTTGAGTGGCACACTGAGTCTGCGGGCTATGTGTCATTTGGGTTGTGTTGGGGGGGTGGAGGTTGCTTGCATTTCTGCTTTGGAGGTCTCTGTTGCTTGAGCAGATTATTATTAAGAGCCTCCTCGAATGTTTTTGTGTTTCTATGTGTGGATTTTGGTGGTGTAGATTTAGTGAGACTGTGATAAGTATGGTGTGGTGCAAGTGTTTACCTTCTCCTCTTGACTGTCAAGTTCAGTCTTGATTGGAGAGAGCTTTACCTCCAGTTTGGCTAGATAAGTGCATCTCTCACAGGTTGTAGTGTTGGGTGGTAGGAGGAGAGGGTTGTCTGTGTACATGAGGTAATTTCTAAATTGCCCCAAGATGCCCAGATTCATCAGATAGACAGGAGAGAACACTGGGAGCTGACCCTTGGACATGCCTGAATAAAAAACTATTTTCCTCTAGATAAGTGAGGAAAGTGAGTACAAGAGCTGTTTTTTCTCTAGGCAAGTGAGAAAAGTAAGTACCAAAACTGTTTTCCTCTAGGTAATGAGGAAGGTTGAGTGCTGAAGTAATTAATAGGTTATTTAGTGCTTACAAGTTCTGAACAAGTGCTGATCACGAATAAGCAAATTCAAGAGCTAAAACTAAGAATCTGTATCTGGACTAAACTAGTTACAGGAAAGAGGGGAAATAAGTGCAAATGTGGGCTTTTAAATCAGAAAGTTGAGAGCGATGGAAAAACTGCCCAAACGGCCAATAGCTACAATTTCTGGGCCAGAACCTATCCTTATGTGGTAGATAGGTTACCTAGTGCTTACCACTCTCACTGATAAGCTAGAAGGCTTCCCTCCAACACAGAAAGCTTGGTGGAGGGGGGGGGCTCAGAAGCTTACATACAGTCCTGGATACAGCAAATCTGAATCTGGACTAGAGTAGTTACAGGAAAGTTTTTTTTTTTATATCTATATATACATATATATATATATATATATATATATATATATATATATATATGTCAAAGGAAAAATATACTTTAAAAATGATCAAAACACGGTAGGTTCAGGTTAAGGCACTTTAATCTTGCAGCAAGGAGACAAAAATGTGCTAATACAGAGTTTGTCTAACTAGAAACAGGAAATGCTTACATTTTAATACACTTTCTAATAAGACATTGCCTACCAAGCTGACGTAGTGAATCACAAGTTTTGTCATCATCATTTAGTAATAATTGCTTTCATAATATTCTGCTGATTTATCAATTTTTGTGAGAAACTTCCTAAGGAAAACAATGTGGCCTTGGCTACCGGTTAGATATATGCAATGTTACCATTTAAGGTACTATGGCTAATTCGAGCACAAAGCGGGTAGTTCATTTCTCTAACAATCCTTTGTCTACATTATCTCTAAACTTCTGCAGCTGCACATGTTCTCATACTTCGAACAGAGCTGATGGTTTAAAATCTTTACATTTACAGGATATAGCATTGTTCATTCATTCTCTCCTGACCTAGCAGATAACCACCTGCCTCTCAAGAACATTTCCAAAAGCCATAAACATGAATATTGCTGTGCTAGCAATTACTAGGTCAGAGGGCATCTTGCAAGTTTCAGAAAGCACACTGCAGTTTCAAAAAGCATCTTTTCAGTCTCATATGAAACTCAACTATATATAAAACAGTGCATATAAAATAGAATGAAAAACGTGTTAACTTATTTAGTTTCTAATTAGCATTAAGCATACACACATTAATACATATTTTTCTGACAATATATATATATATATATATATATATATATATATATATATATATATATATATATATACAGAAAAGTACAAAACTAATACAAACTGAAGAAAATAAACCAAAGGCAGGCAGGCACGTAGGTAAAACAAACTCTAAAATTTATTTAGTAAGCACTTTCGGAAACGGTTGGTACCTGTCCTTCTTCAGATAAAGTTAAAAAAAAACACATCCTATTTAAAGGGAGTCAATTAGTTAAGTTAATTAGTTAATTGGTAACAACTATCACAAGCATTTACAATACAATAAAAAATGTATGTATGAAGTATAAAAGGATACCTATATATAACACTAAATATTTTAAAACTGCTTAAGTGTGCTATATAAAAGCAACCACCAGGAACACTATCTATTCAAAGCTAGAAGTTTAAGCACACACTTGATAGACAATGTTTCATTAAGACCCGGGGAAAAATATGAAGCTGTCCTAATCTGCCATTTTAGTTCTTCTGTTTCTAAATTCAATTGCCAAGGGCCACCCCTCTCGTCCAACCTAATTTGCTGCAACACAGAAAATTTAAAAGAGTGGTCAGGAAAATCAATAATGTGCCTGGCCAAAGCGGTGGTATCCTTCTTCCCTGTAGCATAAAGATGTTCGTAAATACATTTTTTCACTTTCCTTTCGGTTTTCCCACTATAGAAGGAATTGCAATTTTGGCAACAGGCACAGTAGATCACTCGCTCAGATTCACATGAAAAATGACCTTGGACTCTGTAATTAACATCCCTTAGGACAATTTGCATGTTAAGATTTAAAAATTTACATTGTTGGCATCTGCCACATTTCACCATTCCATTGTTTCTATAAGAAATGGGGTTGGATGAATATTGCAAAAGCGACTTCAAATTTTTACCTCGCCTAAATGTGATGTTAGGTCTATTACCCAAAGCTTTATGTAAAGTAGGGTCCTCTTGAATTAAAGCCCAATTTTTTATATAGGGTATCCCTAATAAAAGAATGATCAACTTTATAAGTGCAGAAAAATCTTACTGTTTGATCCTTACTCTTGATATTCGACATCTCATCATTAGGGACTATAACCACCTCGTCACTACCTTGTGAAACCAAAAGTGGCTTAAAATGCCCACATTTTCTTTTATTAATGACCTCAAAAGAAAGGCCCGCCCCCAAAGAGGCAGGGTATCCCCTCTTTAAAAACATACTAATTTTTAAATTTTTAATTTCCTGACCACTCTTTTAAATTTTCTGTGTTGCAGCAAATTAGGTTGGACGAGAGGGGTGGCCCTTGGCAATTGAATTTAGAAATAGAAGAACTAAAATGGCAGATTAGGACAGCTTCATATCTTTCCCCGGGTCTTAATCTTAATGAAACATTGTCTAACAAGTGTGTGCTTAAACTTCTAGCTTTGAATAGATAGTGTTCCTGGTGGTTGCTTTTATATAGCACACTTAAGCAGTTTTAAAATATTTAGTGTTATATGTAGGTATCCTTTTATACTTCATACATACATTTTTTATTGTATTATAAATACTTGTGATAGTTGTTACCAATTAACTAATTAACTTAACTAATTGACTCCCTTTAAATAGGATGTGATGTTTTTTAACTTTGTCTGAAGAAGGAAAGGTACCAACCGTTTCCGAAAGCGCTTACTAAATAAATTTTAGAGTTTGTTTTACCTACCTGCCTGCCTGCCTTTGGTTTATTTATATACAGAAAGTAGCTAAAACAGCAGTCAAAACAATTCAAATGCAGTGCAAGCTAGCACACTTGAGTATGTAGCAATGTTAGACCAAACAGTTTAGAAAATGCAATTAAATTAAAAATGACTAAAAAGTGCAGAAGGAGTCTATTAGGTAGAATGAGGTAAAGAGATGGGACTGGGGGGAGTGTCCCAGATCAAATCTACAGTGGGGGGCGGGCAACTGCAAAAGCCTCCAAATTTAAACAACAACACAGGAATAGGGTGGGTGGGTATGAGAAAACCAACACCTTCAGCAGAGATCTGAAAAACTATACAGTGAAGCAAAAATAACAGTGCACAACTCTGAAGTCAGCCAGCAATGATATAAAACTAGTCAAACAACAATTACAACTCTGAAGTACCAGAAAAATATACTCAGCTCTGTATATCTCCAGATAGATTGAAGAGCACTCTGTCAGGACACAGGAAGTCTCCAGCAATGATATGCAGTCAGTTAATTATTACTCAAACTACTTTAAAGCAAACACATTAAACAATTGCTATATTATGTCTAACAAAGCAAACTTGGTTTCCTTTCACAACTTGTCCACACATGTGCACACGACACACACACACACACACACACACACACACACACACACACACACACACACACACGCACGCACGCACATGCACACACACACACACACACACACACACACACACACACACGCACACACGCACACACACACACACACACAAAGAATTATTTTTTTAAATATAGCAGCATAACTGTAAGATTAAGGAAAATATGTCTTGCCATCATTTTATTTTGGACTACATTTCACTTGCAAATCTTTATGTTAAAGCCAGATGTGTCAGTTTGTCTTCTAATACCTAAGCAGTCATTTTGCCTTTAGTTGAAGTGTTAAATTGGTTTGTAATGTTTGCAGTATAAGTTGAAAAATAAAAAGGCTGAATTGGCAATGTTATTTCCTTCTTGCCTTAGTATAAGCTCAGAAAAACCTCAGGCAAATTGCAAATGTAAAAAATTATGAGGATGTGTGTGTGTGTGTGTGTGTGTGTGTGTGTGTGTGTGTGTGTGTGTGTGTGTGTGTGTGTGTGTGTGTGTGTGTGTGTGCATAAATACATGCATAAATGTTTATATAGCTGCAAGTGTGTGGGTATGTTTGCAGTGTAAATACATATATATCTATATAAATAAAAATGTAAATGTTCGTTTGTGCAAAATCTTAAATCTCCAAAAGTTCTTCACCGATTGCTTTGAAATTTTCACACAATGTTGCATTCGAATACACGCGTGTTTTTATATGCCTACTATTATATAGATGTCACACGCTGCATTCGAATACGTGTGTGTTTTTATATACCTACTATGGATTCTATATATTTGTACTCAAATATGCAATTTTATATGTTTTTGTTATAACTTTCTTACTTCTTTTTCATTGCAATTGATCTGCTTTAGTTCAACCAAATAATGCCTCGCAGAAGATCAAACTTAGGTCGTCGTACTCGTGGAGCGGAAGCAGTGCGACGAGTAATTGCATATTTGTATACAAGTATGCAATTTTATATGTTTTTGTTATAACTTTCTTACTTCTTTTTCAGTGCAATCGATCTGCTTTAGTTCATCCAAATAATGCTTCGCAGAGGATCAAACTTAGGTCATCATACTCGCGGAGCGGAAGCAGTGCAACGAGTAATTGCAAATCAAACTGAGGAAGAACGGGCATCAGCGGACGAACAAAACAGACAAAGAATGGCTCAAATACGTACAGAGGAAGCAGCAGAGTGACGTGCAGCCAGACTTGAGGATGCACGGTTGTGAGCATGACAATCGTGTTCTGCAGCTTCAGATTTGCTTCGCTCTCCTCGATCGACACCAGCGGACGAAATAAATGCTTGCCTGAAATACTCTACTTTGTGGCGACACGTAAAGACGTTAAAATTAACTACAAATATGCATGTCCAGCTGCAAAACGATCGATCAGCTGAGATATTCTCACATCAATTGCTGGAAATTGGGAATGGAAAGGTGCCGGTTGATCTGACCTCAGGATGAATTTCATTGCCTCATAACTTCTGCAATTTAGTGACGTTAAAAGAAGAATTGGTTGAAAAAGTATTTCCCAATATTCAAACCAATTATAAGAATCACGATTGGCTGACTGAACGAGCTATTCTTGCGGCCAAGAACAAAGACGTCTACGAGCTTAATAATATTATTCAGTCTAACATTCAAAGCGAGGCAGTCACATACAAGTCCATCAACACTGTTGTGGAAGCAGATGAAGTGGTTAATTACCCAACAGAATTTTTGAATTCACTCGATCTGTCAGGGATGCCACCTCACGTACTGCAATTGAAAATTGGCGTGCCAATAATCATGTTGCGAAATATCAACCAGTCAAAACTTTTAAACGGCACGCGGCTTGATGTAAAAAAATTAATGAGCAATGTCATAAAAACAACAATCTTGACAGGACCTGTCAAATGTGAAGATGTCCTCATTCCTCGCATTCCTATGATTCCAACGGATATACTATTTCAATTTAAGAGATTGCAATTCCTAATTCGATTGGCATTTGCAATCACCATCAACAAAGCTCAGAGCCAAACTTTAGAATTGTGCGGTTTAGATCTACACACAGATTGCTTCTTACATGGACAATTATATGTTGCGTGTTCTAGAGTCGGCAAACCAGACAATCTCTATATCTGCACAGACAATGGAACAACAAAATATATATCTCAATGTATTTTTAATGGATACACCTTAATATAACACTGAATTCACTACAATTATATTGGGGGGCTATGCCCCTCACACCCCCCTTACTTAATATTCTCACTCCATGGTCGCACTACTGTGGGGCAGGGGCTATATTTCATTTTCAACCAAATGAAATTCGACCAAATGAGCTTTCAGTGAAATGAGCTTTCAGTGAAGTGTGCTGCCTGAAATCAGTTTCGTCTAAATGAAATTCGACTAAATGAATGGGACCTATATATATATATATATATATTTACATAATTTTATATAATGCTAATTATATATACCAACTCCAAGGTCACACAATAGGGGTGAAAGTGCATACACCCTTCTCTGCTTATAACATCAATTTTTTTTTAATATTTGGTGTTTTAGATATTTTTGTGTCAATACTTTTAGTGCTGATATTTTGGTTATTAGACCATTTTAAGTACATCCATATCTATATAAATAAAAATGTAAATGTTTGTTTGTTCAAAATCTTAAATCTCCGAAAGTTCTTCATCGATTGCTTTGAAATTTTCACACAATATTGCATTCAAATGCGCGCGTGTTTTTATATACCTACTGTTATATAGATGTCACACATGCATTCAAATACGCACGTGTTTTTATATACCTACTACGGATTCTATATATTTGTATACAAATATGCAATTTTATATGTTTTTGTTATAACTTTCTTACTTCTTTTTCAATGCAATCGATCTGCTTTAGTTCATCCAAATAATGCCTCACAGAAGATCAAACTTAGGTCGTCGTTTCATGAGCGTGAAGCAGTGACAGTAATTACATATCTGTATACAAATATGCAATTTTAAATGTTTTTGTTATAACTTTCTTACTTCTTTTTCAGTGCAATCGATCTGCTTTAGTTCATCCAATTAATGCCTCGCAGAAGATCAAACTTAGGTCGTCGTACTCGTGGAGCGGAAGCAGTGCGACAAGTAATTGCAAATCAAACTGAGGAAGAAGGGGCATCAGAGAACAAGCGAAACAGACAAAGAATGGCTTAAATACATGCTGAGGAAGCAGCAGAGCAACATGCAGCCAGACTTCAGGATGCATGGTTGCGAGCACGACGATCGCGTTCTGCAGCTTCAGAACTGCTTTGTTCTCCTCGATCGACACCAGCGGACAAAAAAATGCTTGCCTGAAATACTCTACTTTGTGGAAACACGTAAAGATGTGAAAATTAACTACAAATATGTGTGTCCAGCTGCAAAACGATCGATCAGCTGAGATATTCTCACATCAATTGCTGGAAATTGGGAACGGAAAGGTGCCGGTTGATCTGGCCTCAGGACGAATTTCATTGCCTCATAACTTCTGCAATTTAGTGACGTCAAAAGAAGAATTGGTTGAAAAAGTATTTCCCAATATTCAAACCAATTATAAGAATCACAATTGGCTGACTGAACGAGCTATTCTTGCGGCCAAGAACAAAGACGTCTACGAACTTAACAATATTATTCAGTCTAACATTCAAAGTGAGGCAGTCACATACAAGTCAGTCGACACTGTTGTGGAAGAATATGAAGCGGTTAGTTATCCAACAGAATTTTTGAATTCACTCGATCTGCCAAGGATGCCACCGCACGTACTGCAATTGAAAATCGGCGTGCCAGTTATCATGTTGAGAAATATCAACCAGCCAAAGCTTTGCAACGGCACGCGGCTTGCAGTAAAAAAGTAATGAGCAATGTCATAGAAACAACAATCTTGACAGGACCTTTCAAAGGTGAAGATGTCCTCATTCCTCACATTTCTATGATTCCAACGGATGTGCCATTTCATTTTAAGAGATTGCAATTCCCAATTCGATTGGCATTTGCAATCACCATCAACAAAGCTCAGGGCCAATCTTTAGAATTGTGCGGTTTAGATCTACACACAGATTGCTCCTCACATGTACAATTATACAATATTTTTTGTTGTTCCATTGTCTGTGCAGATATAGAGATTGTCTGGTTTGCCGACTCTAGAACACGCAGCATATAATTGTCCATGTGAGAAGCAATTTGTGTGTAGATCTAAACAACACAATTCTAAAGACTGGCCCTGAGCTTTGTTGATGGTGATTGCAAATGCCAATCGAATTGGGAATTGCAATCTCTTAAATTGAAATAGAATATCCGTTGGAATCATAGGAATGTGAGGAATGAAGACATCTTCACCTTTGAAAGGTCCTGTCAAGATGTTGTTTCTATGACGTTGCTCATTAATTTTTTTACTGCAAGCCGCATGCCGTTGCAAAGCTTTGGCTGATTGATATTTCATAACATGATAATTGGCACGTCGATTTTCAATTGCAGTACGTGCGGTGGCATCCCTGACAGATCGAGGGAATTCAAAAATTCTGTTGGATAATTAACTGCTTCATCTGCTTCCACAACAGTGTCGGTGGACTTGTATGTGACTGCCTCACTTTGAATGTTAGACTGAATAATATTGTTAAGTTCGTAGACGTCTTTGTTCTTGGCCGCAAGAATAGCTCGTTCAGTCAGCCAATCGTGATTCTTATAATTGGTTTGAATATTGGGAATACTTTTTCAACCAATTGTTCTTTTGACATCACTAAATTGCAGAAGTTATGAGTCAATGAAATTCGTCCTGAGGTCAGATCAACCAGCACCTTTCCGTTCCCAATTTCCAGCAATTGATGTGAAAATATCTCAGCTGATTGATCGTTTTGCAGCTGGACAAGCATATTTGTAGTTACTTTTAATGTCTTTACATGTCGCCACAAAGTAGAGTATTTCAGGCAAGCATTTATTTCATCCGCTGGTGTCGATCGACGAGAACGAAGCAGATCTGAAGCTGCAGAACGAGATCGCCGTGCTCACAACCGTGCATCCTCATGTCTGGCTGCACATCACTCTGCTGCTTCCTCGGCATGTATTTGAGCCATTCTTTGTCTGTTTCACTCATTCGCTGATGCCCGTTCTTCCTCAGTTTGATTTGCAATTACTGCTTCCGCTTCGCCTCTGACGACCTAAGTTTGATCTTCTGCGAGGCATTATTTGGATGAACTAAAGCAGATCGATTGCATTGAAAAAGAAGTAAGAAAGTTATAACAAAAACATATAAGGTTGCATATTTGTATACAAATATGCAATTACTCGTCGCACTGCTTCCGCTCAGCGAGTACGACGACCTACGTTTGATCTTCTGCGAGGCATTATTTGGATGAACTAAAGTAGATCGATTGCACTGAAAAAGAAGTAAGAAAGTCATAACAAAAACATATAAAATTGCATATTAATCCATAGTAGGTATATAAAAACATGTGCGTATTCGAATGCAACATTGTGTGAAAATTTCAAAGCAATCGGTGAAGAACTTTTGGAGATTTAAGATTTTGAACAAGCGAAGATTTACGTTTTTATTTATACATATATATATATATATATATATATATATATATATATATATATATATATATATATATGTTTGGTAAAAACTATTTGCAAAATGTGGGGGGCTATGCTCCCCACACACACCCTTACTTAATATTCTCACTTCAAGGTTACACTGCAGTGAGGCAGGGGCTATATTTCATTTTTGACCAAATGAAATTCGACCAAATGAGCTTTCAGTGAAATGAGCTTTCAGTGAAGTGTGCTGCCTGAAATAATTTCGACCAAATGTGATTCGACCATATGAAGTAAACCCAAATATATATATATATATATATATATATATATATATATATATATATATATGATTAGCTCTGTTAAGAATGTGTTGAATTAATATAAGTTGCCACACAATCTGTAAAGGTTTTTTAGGGAATTTGTGAGGAAATATTTTTATGCACTTAAGGTACCAAACATATTAAAAAATAATGTGTAAAATGTGTATAAATATATATATATATATATATATATATATATATATATAGTTATTTTAATCTCAATTCTGATTTAATTACATTTAGTACAGAGATTTAAAAGGTAAGTTTAAACAGTAGCTTCAAATCGCACATTTTTTCATGCCGCTATTACCATAAAGTATTGGTACAATTCCTCCTGTTAGGATACTCGTGCACATTCATGCACACATCTACACACTTTCATACATTACTAGTTTATTTTATCCATTGTTTCCTGTATTTTTGTATGTTTTTCTACTTGGTTTCATTGTATAAACATTTTTTGGTGACATGAAAACTGTCATGACAGGTGTTTTTTTTTCTCTCAACTGCAGAGCACTGACATTTTCTCTGAGCTGCAAATAACTTATCCCCGGATTCGTACAAGCCTGCACGGAGTGCAAGATGAGTGCAGTAGCTCACACAGGCAATATGTTTGCCGTGCAATCCAGGAACAGCCGGCAGGGGCATGCACGAGAGATCCTGCACTAATCTTGCACGAACTAAGCACTGGTATGCAAATCACCTCATTTTCTGGAGAAATCCATGCAGATGAGGTAATATTGCAATCCAGGAAGCTTGCAATAGTCCGTGCAAGACAAGTGCAATCTGCAGAAATGTACTCAGTTACTAACCGAGTACATTTCTGCAAATTCCAAAATGGAGCTATGACAGCTCTAAATAAAGGCTGCATATTATTGAAGAAGCATGGCAATGGCCAAGTAGAAGGTCATTGGCATTGCAAACCGTAAAAAAAAAATAAATAAATAAAACAACTTTAATCTTCTTTCCAACGATTCTGGCAGTGTAAGCATAAGGCAGCAGCTTGCAAATGGGATCGAGGAGGGGATAATAAAATAAACTGAAAATGAGCATTCAGGCAAAAGACAACTTGGCCAGTGAGTAGTGTTTGCTAAGGGGGGAGGCTCAGTGTGGGACATGTAACTATGCATTAGTAGGCAATCCTATGCAAATGAGAGAAAGGTTAGTGAATCCCAGATTTTCCCAGGGTGTGAGGCAGATCCCAAGAGTGTAAGAGTATAAATAGCTGGGTGCAAGACTAGGATATAGGTGACATTATGGGGGGGGGGGTGTGGATGTCAATCATATTGTAAGCGGATTGGAGACCTGTGGCTCGAGATTGCTGCTAGGTTAGCACAGCTAAGCCAGGGTTGTGTCTAAACCTGCCTAGCACACTTTACAAAGTGTAAGCGTGTGTGCACACAGCGCACCAGGTTCTACAGGAAGAAAAAGGAAGTTAAACCAGGAAAAACCAGCTCTTTGCACATATGAGCACTCTGTTTGCACGGCGCACACACGAGCTTAAACAGGGAGGCAATGGGAAGGGAAAACAGCAGTAGGAAGGTAATCAAGGAGAACTAGCTTAGCTGACAGGTGAAAGGTATCAGAATCAGCCAATTACATAGGCAGCAGACCAGCCCAGCCCAGCAGACCACTATAAACTATGCAAACACCTTTCCCCCTTGTTTTTCCCAAAATCCCTGCACCATCGGTGCATACAGATGGGGAAATTTTACAAAAAGAAAGCAAGAGAAAAATTGTTAGGGGCTGATTTTGCTATCATAAACTAGCATGTGCAAGAGGCTGAGGGTGGTGAGGATGTGAATGCTGGTGAGCAACCCACAGTGAGGAGATGGAGAAGAGTGTACAGACCCAGGGTAACCTGCCAAGGGCTACATGAGCTGGAGATAGTGGAGTGCTATAGGGTGGGCAGGGACCTCCTACAGCAAATTGTTGAGCTGTGCCGGCCATGCCTCACACACAGAACTAACAGAGGGGAACACATCCCAGTTGATACCAAGGTATGTGTAGATCTAAGAATACTAGCTACAGGTACCTTCCAAAGGCCAACTGGGAATATGATGGGGATTTCACAGGCATCAGCATCCAGTTCCTGGATGTCATGTCAGCACATGTCGGTGAGCATGTATATTTCTCCATCAACCATGAGGCGTTGGCCAGCAATATGCATCTGTTCCATCAGATAGCAGAATCCCTTGAGGTAGTGTGTGCAATAGACTGCACGCACATACACATCAAAGCACCACCAGATGAGCGGGGTAGGGTCTACATCAACTGCAAGGGCTTACCCTCCATCAGCTGCCAGGTCATATGCGATGCCTAGGGCATAATAATGAATGTGTGTGCTGGCTGCCCTGGAAGCTACCACAATTCCCACATCTGGCATCTGACACAGCTTTACCAGATATTTGCCAATGGGGACATCCCACACGGTCACCTAGTGGGGGATGCTGGATATGCAATGGGGCCATGGCTGATGACATCCATCAGAAATGCACACACACCCAAACAAGAACTCCATAACGACGTATGCGCACAAACACGAATCATAATAGAGCATGTGTTTGGGATGCTCAAGTCATGGTTCCAGTGCCTGGACACATCCGGTGGAGCCTTGCAGTACTCACCAACTACATGTACCCAAATGTCCTTGTATGTGCCATGCTACACAACATGATCCTGCGGAAACAGCTGCAAGCAGGAACAGCACGGGGCAGGGCCACACAGCCCTCCACCAGTGCCAAGGCCTGCACAGGGGCAGAGTGACTCAGAGGAGGAGGAACCTGAGCCTGCTCCAGTAGGCAGAAGGAGGCGTGCCCAGGATGCCTTGGCCTTGGCCAAGAGGCAACACATAGCACATGCACTGACACAGTAGGGAACCAGGGAATGCCACCTCTCTCCAACTCACGCATACAGTAAAAGGGATGCCAAACATGACACTACCTATGCTCAACCATGTATAGGGAGTGTACTATGTGCATCCGACATAGGCAGCCCTGCATCGCCACCTTCAGTACTGGGACACCCACAACATAAGTGACTCACACATGCCAGTCTGGGGGGCACATACCCAACAACAGTCACAGCCAGCAGGATAGGTGCAGACAAACACAAACAAATGCTGTACTATGGCCTCTGAATGAGCCCCATGGGTAACCCCTACCCAGCCCTACACAGACCGACTACAGTAGGCCAGCCAGTTGGATGTCAGTTGTGAAGGCTAGGAAGTCAGAAACTAATATATAGGTAGTGAAAGCTACAATCTGTAGTACAATGGTATACCTTTAGCCAGCATGATAGGTAAGACTACAGACTGAAATGGTACACCTGACATACCAGTACAGTCCTAGCAACTGTGTAAAAGTGTAAGGTGTGTCCCACCATCCTATGTACACTTATAGTAACAGTCAGGTGTGCCCCCCCACCCCTTTGTAGAAATGTAGAAACAGTTTGGTGCCCCCCCCACTAAGCAGAAATGCAGCAAAAGTCAATGCCAAATGACTGATGTATCCCCTGCAGACACAGCATGCTACCTGTCGGTGTACAACACAAAGGTCAGCACCACAGTACAAACCATCTGGACTTAATCCACATGTGCAATTTAGATGGCCATACTGGGCATGCTCACACACTTAGAGGAGTGAAGGCAATGTCAGTTAACAACATACTGAAATCCCATACCGGGCATGCTCACACACAAGAAGGCCATGTCAGCAAATAACAGTGGACCAGACATATCTGGCAGTTGCAGTTCTCAGTGCAGACACATGTCAGTATGCACCACTCCTGCCTTGCATACACAGTGGACAGGAATACAGACATTTATGCAAGGACAATGCACTATAATAAGCCAAAGGTAGATGTACATAGATGTGTTAAAGAGGGTGACCATGACAAGGAGACATCTGGGCCTGTCCCACCCAGCACATAGCCAAAGGGACCCAAACACATGATGTGCAGGTGTCACTCACTGCAGATACTAGCCACCATTATATGTCAGCATGATGGCGTGTTGCATGTGCCAGCTGTGCAACATGACTGTACATGGACACTGTCACCTAGTAGCTATATACATGTACCTGTGGCATATGACCCTGTGTGTGCCCACATGTGGCATGTCAGCCCCAACATGAATGGGTTACGGCCCATGCACACACTGCCCACCCCATAGCAGTATCATGACAAGCCTGCTGAGGTCATTCAATGTGAAATACACCTTTGGGGGAGCTGTAGCTCAATAATCCCCATGGCGCATCCCATAACTGTATACTGCTGTACTGACAAACTAGTTAGGTAGTAGTCCTAACCCCAGACTTGACAACTGTGTGAGTGTGTGTATGTCTGTGTGTCTCGGTCTCTGCCTGTGTAGAGAGAAATACTTTCTAAGATACTCACACTCAGTACAGTTCATATACACAACATTGGCAAGGCTGCAGATGTCTCGCACCTAGAAATACACCTCTGGGGAAATCATAGCCCAGTGATTCCATAGTGCATCTTGTAACTGCATACTGCTGTAGTGTGCTAAAATAGTTAGGTAGGCATTCTAACCCCAGACTTGGTAATTGTGTGTGTGTGTGTGTGTGTGTGTGTGTGTGTGTGTGTGTGTGTGTGTGTGTGTGTGTGTGTGTGTTTGTGTCTGACTGCATAGAGAGCAATGCATTTTAGGCCACTCACACCCCGTACAATACATATACTTGACTTTGGCAAGGCTGCTGATGTCACTTACCTAGAAATACACCACTGGGGAAATCACAGCCCAGTAATCTCTGTAGTGCATTGTGTAACTGCATACTGCTTTAGTGTGATAAAATAGTGAGGTAGGTGTTCTAACCTCAGACCTGGCAAGTGTGTGTGTGTGTGTGTGTGTGTGTGTGTGTGTGTGTGTGTGTGTGTGTGTGTGTGTGTGTGTGTGTGTGTGTGTGTGTGTTGGTGTATGAATCTGTGTCTGTCTGACTGAGTAGAAAACAATACTTTTTAGGCCACTCACACCCCATACAATGCACATACTCAGCTTTGGCAAGGCTGCTGATGTCACACACCAAGAAATACACCTGTGGGAAAGTCATAGCCCAGTAATCTCTGTAGGATGTCCTGTAACTGCATACTGCTGTAGTGTTGCGTAGAACTGTGGTAGGGTTCAATCTCCACTCATGGCAGTTCTGGATTTTTTGTGTGTGTTTCAATGTCTGTGTATGGAGCAATGCATCATAGGCTACTCACTTGCAGTACATTTCAAATGCCCTACATTGCCAATCCTGCTGATGTCATTCATTGTGAAGTAAAACTTTGGGGAGCAAGTTCTTTAGTAATGCCTGTGGTGCAGCCTATAACAGCTCTATGCTGTAGTGTGACATAGACCTCAATCAGGGGTTCTGTACCCACACATGTCATTTGTGGATGTTTTGTGGATGTCTCACTGGCTATGTAGGGAGCAATGCATTTTAGGCTAGTCTCCCTAATGTATGGTGCAGTACAGTTGAAATGCCCTACTTTGTGTAATCCTGCTGATGTCATTCACTGTGAAATACACCTGTAGGGAAATAATACTCCAGTAATATCTGTGGCTTGTACTATAACTGCGTAATGCTGTAGTGTAATAAAGTAGTTAGGTAGGGATTCTACTCCCAGACATGACGTGTTTTTTTTGTGTGTGTGTGTGTGTGTGTGTGTGTATGTGTGTTTGTAACCCATATACTATGTAGAGGTGAGTGTGTGTCAACTGTGGCCATTGTGGAGGGGGTTTTGCTAATTTATTTTATGGTTGCCCTACTATATATCAGAATGTTAACCATATAGGGATAACAGATGTAAATTAGCTGGGAGGCTGGGGTGCAAATCCATACCCATACATGTGATATCAAGGCCAGACAATCCAAGGTAAAACCCCACTATTACCTAGAGCACACACTCAACCCATGTGTCATATGAACTCACATGCCTAGGCAGCAGCCAATACGTGGGTAGTACACTGCATATTGGCCACTGATAGTAGCTATGCAGTGATAGCAGTGGGCTACAGAGGGCATGTCACCCTGCCCATCTCTCCAATATGCATGTACATGCAGACAGTGCACCTCTACCATGTACCCCAATGGACACCTGTACCAACTGTGGTGCCTTCACATGTGACTCACAATGGACATACCATGCCTGACAACATGTTCTGTATGGAAAGATGACACTGACATCAGTGAATGCTGTTGGCATGCCATCAATGTAGGTGAAGGGTAAACCTGCTGCCCAGTACCAGTTCCTGCCACAGGTGGGCAGGACTGGCACATCCGATGATAATCTGTGTTCACAACATGGGCCAGACACCTCAGGTACAGTTCCACATGTCACTGTACATGCATGTGAGAGCTGTGCACATCCCAGACACCATCCATGTCATGGACTAAGGAACACATACATAGCATGTGGTGTACAGCATTGGCCACACACAATAGTCTCCCAGGTGACTGGTTGGGAGATGCAATACCCACCTGTGTGGGCAAATGCAGTAACTACAGGCCTGAGCCACAATGCAGGCCATTGTCATGTGGCCTGATGCCAAGGTAAACCCGTCATCTACCCTTGTATAGCCTGCTGGTACAGTTGACCACCACACGCCCATGTAGACATGCACCCATACATGTCAGAACTGGCACCCTGTGTGTTTGTGTGTGTGTTGTATGGTGTGTATGTTCACATCCGCACTCCCTACAACCCCCATGGGCATACCAAAGTATGCTGTCTGATGTCAGACACCTCCCCCGACCCTTTGCCCATACAACCCCCGTATGACCCGTATGGTGCATGTGATACCTGCACAGTGATGTGGTGTGGCAATCCCACTAGTGACTAGTTGCACTCCTGGCCCTGCCAAGTGCGTCAATGTGTGTGCGTCCCTGTGTGATTGTGCCTGTGTTGACGCTGCCACCTGTTCATGCAGACGACACCTACTGTATATCTACTGTATCCCTGTTGCAGATGTCACTCAACCTCACATATATGTTCTGAGTGCTCCACATCAGCTAAGCCATGTGGTGCGTCCAATAACTGCATCAAATGGTGATAGCACTACATAGCTGTCGGGGGTTTGATACCCTGTGCTGGTAGGTGTGTGTCACGAACATACTGCAGTTTTACACTTCCACCCCTCCCTGGCATGTATTTGCCTCTGTCTGCCTCCCTCACTCCCTCTCTGGTGGATGTGGAGACCCACACCTGCCTTGCTTAGGCAGCAGCATGTGTATGTTATGTGATGCTCATGATCAGCTGATGGTCTCTGATCGAATTGCAGCCCTCCCCTAGCTGATTGCATGTGGAACAGCTGTAGTAACAATCCCATAACCAATTGCATGGAAACACATTCCAATACCTAGGAACCTCATGATGGTGTTGGGCCTTTTCAATCACTGTCAGTAGGAACTAGATCTGTTGTTTGACAAACAGCATCTCAGATGGATTGGGGATTCACCTCCAACAACATACACTGTGGAAGGGGGGCAACAAACAGGAGGGGGATGTGCCTGACCTGACTATAGATTGTAAGTGCTGCTATACTGCATTTGGAGTAATGTTGGTTTAATAGTGTTTGTCTGGATATGCCTGTTGTACATGTAGTAATACCTGCCATGTCAGTTCCATGTATATGAGGAATCCCCATCTGCAGGGACATCTGCAGACTGGACAGTGCTGTGCCTATGGTTTCATGTGTTATCCACAGTGCATCTATCTGTGGAATGCAGACAGTAGTGTGAGGATTGCAGTCTGTAGATGAAGGCTGTGACAGTTATTGACTTCATATCCCTCATAGGACATATATTGCAACAAACACCATTACAATGAAAAATATACAAGGTTATCAAAACAACATGTCTATACTGGCCCTGTGTATGTGCTGTCAGCCACACCACTGGAAACGTTTGTACATATGGTGTGCATGAAGTGGTGCATATGTGCTGTACGCCATAAATATTGTCATCATATTTGATAACAAGCCATTGATATACCAGATTGCTACACGTCATGTACAGTAGGGGTTATATTTCATGACATAAGCTGGACAATCTGTGGATGTTTGTACAGTACTGTGGTCTGTGTAGTGATGGTGAATGTTGGCAGTGTGTGTATTGTTAATATGTACTTTAGCCTAAGTACAGACTGTGGTAGATGTCATTGTCCTAGCTCCCCATCTATCAGATGTTACATGCTGCCCCACTGTATGGTACTGTTTCGCTGTACACATTTGTAGGGCCATACACAATCATGTCCCATACCACAGACAGCCATCAGACCAAACTGTGTAGCAGCCCAGTATATGTAAGGACATTCTGTGACTGGCACATATGAGGATGGTGTAGAGCAGATAGTCCATATACTGTAATATTATGCTAGCCTACCATATGTGGCTGTGACTGTGTTCACCTTAGTTGTGGTAATGCACTGTCACACAGGTGTATCTTACCCTGTGCTGTGACATGGCTGTTGAGCCTGCTATATATGCAAGTACATGTGCATTCCCCCATACAAGATGTAGGCCAGTGTTGAGCCAGTCTGCCTGTAGCCTGCACAGTGCATTGTTACATGCCTAGCAGCGGAGTATACTTAACCAGTGGGATGTCATGTGCAGATACTTGCCAGAGGTACTGCTGCCGGGCCTCCCTTAAACATCAGGTATGTTAGACAGACCAGTGGGATGCTGTGTAGATGTATGTCAATATCTAGTGGGTAGTATGTGCCCATGGCACCCCTGTACCAGCAGTCATTATGTGTCAGGCCAGACAGGAGTGGGTAACTCCAACACCTATGGTGCCAAATGTATACCAGTCGTTATGTGTTATACCCATCTACATGGCTGTCTACATCCATATTGTAAGGCCTGGTACACATGTGGTGCACTAAGGGAATATGTGCATACCTCTGGACTGTACAGGGTGTATCTGAAGCTCCATATAAAGTGGCCAATATCTCTGCTGCACTTCACAGGGGCATTACATGCTAGCAGCGGTACTTTACAATGATGTCCATAGGATGTCTGTCAGTAGCCAATGGAACACATGTTATAAGCAGATTTCAGCATCCATACACACCATGTCTGTGAAGACAATCCCAATGACAGTAGCAACAGTCTAGTAATATACCTGCTATACATACCTGACATCCCCTTGCACTACGACATTGGGACTGTAGGGGCAGGGGTACGGCTACACACCATGTCCAGGACATATGGTGGAAATATATGTACATATACCAATCCAGATATATATATATATATATATATATATATATATATATATATATATATATATATATATATATAATGACACGTGTACTACATTGAATTGCCACTGTCATGGCAAGCACCCACTATAAATCCCTACAACATGTGGCCGTGGTCCCTTCACATTTCCAGTGTGACGGACATCCATCCTGTGTGTGGGCTTCAGTGATACAGGCAGTAGGTAATACTCACAGGAGAACATGCACACTCATTACGGACACATTTGTAGGAGGTTTAGGAACTATAGACAGACTGTGGGTAGAGTTGGGTAATGCTTCTCATAGTACTGGTGTTAGTACACTGTAGTGTGTGTGTGTACATAGTAGTGTACCTTGGAATGCAGTCTGTCTGCATAGGTCACTACTGTGGGCCTACCACTTGCTGGGCAGAGGAATGCATATCATGTGATGTCCATCCGCCACACAAGCCCTGTGTCAGATATGACACTGGCAGTGTGTATGTTGCGTGCTACTGGGACATGGCTACATCCATGTCTATATCTAACCTCAATTCCCTGACTAAGGGTCTGTTGCAGACTATCCTGTAGCACCAACACCTTGCTTAGTGTATGGCAACAGTGTTCCAAATATATGCCTGTGTTCCAGCCTCTGTCCCCATCTACATACCAAGCTCTGCACATTTGTCATGCTGTCAGGGATTGTTCTGTAGTGGGCTGTGAGTATATCACACTGCCATTGCAGCCATTAGTACACTGCTGTTGTATCCCCTGCACATACACTGGGGCCATATATGTGTGGGCATCACCTACACAACATGTGTGTCCTTATGCACTGCAGAGGCCAGTGTATGTAACAGTAGTATATGGTCTTGTATTATTGAGTCCAGGTGGGGAGCACCATAAATGACCTAAGCTGTTACAAATGTGGGGGTATCAGGGATGAGCTGCCAAAAGGTATGTGGATGTACAGTACAGTATACTCCACCTATATTGCAATTATTAACATGACTTGGGGTACTGCAAGCCTACTGCCCCCTGCAATACAGACTGTTCTGTGAGTTATGCCTTGATATGTTCTGGGTACAACCCATTGGATCACAAAACATGAGTGTAGTTAGAGGCTGCTGAACTGCACACCTGCAGTACATACTGTTGATTGTGTGGTACCCTGTGGCCCAGTTTGTCACTACTATTGTATATTCTGAAGGGTTTGGCTTGGACTGCAAAAGTTGTGAACCTTTCCAGACTACTGTATAAGTGTAACTGTTTCACAGTTGCAGCACTCAGTTTTATATGGTTGTCAGTATTTGAACAACTATATGATATGGCATATAGGACCATTATGGTACACATTTAAATGGGTCCCATTTCTGCAAACCTGCGTGTGGTGTCTGTACTATGACCTTTCTATGAGTATATGTTGCAGGCAATGATTGACATTTGTATGTTTAGCCCATACAATTTCCAGTTGTTCAGGTGTTAACTGCAGGCATACTGGCTGTTCCATATCCTACATACATATCTGACAGTACATATATCTGCGTGTGTCTGTGTAGTCACATGTATATATATATATATATATATATATATATATATATATATATATATATATATATCTGTATCTGCATAAATGTGTATGTGTATTTGTATCCTGGGGACGTTGACGGCTTCCACATATTACATGTCCTGTGGGAGGCGGACTGTACTTAGTAGTGTATTGCAGGGTGCAGGTGTTTGGCTGTGGGGGATGCCTATTCATACAAGACGTATAATGTGCGGGGCTTCTCAAACCCATTAACGGTGCATGTGGACATTGGTGTATTTGTCAACCTGCAATTGCTATCTACAGATGCATGGCCGTATATACCTATATCGATATATTTACCTGCTAACAGATATATAGGTATATGTGCATAGATAGTGATATATATGTATACAGAGGTAGTAAAACAACATATACATTTGAATACATGTGTATCTATACATATATGGGTATGTTGTATCTGTTAAGGTTGCACTATAGTTACACACGCAGACAGCTAGATGTTGGTAAACATTCTCTGCACTGTTGCATGACAGGACTGGCTGATATGTTTCTGAAACATTGAATATCTGTGTACCTGTCATGGCTTAGTGGTACATCAGTTTGTGCAGGGTCCTTGGTTTGAGCCTTGCCAGAGTTGTTTAATTTGTTGCCAACCAGAACACATCCCATTGGATAGAGAGTGATTAAGGCACTGTAAAGCAGTTGTAAGTAGGTTTGTGTGTTCTACACAGCAACAAAATAAACAGATCCTGCAAGGCTCATAACCAGGACCCTGCACATCATACACATAGTGATTTACCACTAAGCCATGGCAGATATGCATAATCATGATGTGTCCACATACATATCATCCAGCCCAGGTATACAACACTACAGGGAATGTATTCCACTATGTAGATGTATTTGTGTGTGTATATATATTTATCATTGAATGGATATAACATATAACATATCGATATATATAGATATATATGTAGATATAGGTATAGACATATATATATATACATATATATATATATATATATATATATATATATATATATATATATATATATATATATTTATATATATATGTGTGTATAAGCCAGTACATGCAGATATACATAGATACGCATACAGCCAACGATATATATGTATATATGCACATGTCCACATATAGACAGCACTAGGAATGCATATATGTTAGCATATATATGGCTCACCTTTCAAAGGGAGACGTCCATATGTCCGGAGGCTGGTAGGCCTAAAGTATGTTCCCAACATTGCACAATCCTGCAATACATGCATAGAATGTGCAATGTGCGAATGTCAGTATGCATTTGCTCATTGCAGATTAGGCAATTTGGTTGCGGATGTCACTATAGTGGGGATGGGGAATAATTGCCTATCCCCACTGTAGTGCACACTAGGGGTTCATATATCACAGTAGGGGGGTTGTGGGGGGCCCAGCCCCCCTGAGGGGGTGCAGGGAGTCATGCACCCCACCAGTATGATATGTATTCCAACTTGCAGTTCGAGTGTCAGCGAAGGTGCCTGTAGAACTGCAGTTCTCTTAACTGTGGTGCAGTAAGAAACGACGGGTCAGTTCTTTCTGTTTGCAGAAAAGGCCGTTCAAAGGAATGATTGTCCCCCTGTCAAAGGTGAACACATATATATCAATGTAGGCATATATGGACATACATCTGTAGATGGAACTGGGAACGTAACCACAACATATATGTCCACATTTACCATTGATGGGTTTGAGAGACCCAAACAGCATACATCTGGCAGGGATAGGTATCCCCCCCAGCCAAATATGTCTGGCCTGCAATACAATACCAACCTTAGCAGATCCCATAAGCAGGACCCTACATGACAAGGGCAGTACATGTTAACAGTACTCCACCCCACTTGTAGGATGTAAGGCTGGCATTACTAACATATCATTCAGTACAGTGAAGTGACATATCATGGTTGGGGGAACCTCCTGGGCAGGTGCAGTAAGTAGCTGGGATCCCTCATACAATGGAATAGCCCTACACCTGACAATGGTTTCACCAGTGTTGGCAAGTACATCCACAAACCCACCACATCAGCTGGGAACTACCACCTGGTAGCCTAATGACCGTGGTCTACAGGGACGTGGAACATAACAACAATGAACCCATGGCCAATGTCACTGGTTATCTCAACACATGGGACCCTGCCAATGTTGGACTTGTCAAAGGCAGTGAATACAACCTGAACCCGGTATACCTTCTCAACCTAAACATGACAGGTGTAGATGAGTGTTAGGAGGTGCACAATGCCTATGTACATCATGGCAGTCTTTTGTACACCATCCCACTTGTGGGAATGTGTGTAGCTGTTACGGGTTCTACCTCCTTTCACAGGATATGTTTCCACCAGGACTGCTTGGCATATGCCAACATACCAGCGGCACCATCCCATGGGCATACATTCCTTCACAGGTCATAGATGTGTCAATGCCCTCCTCCACACTGTTGAGGTATGCAGCACTACTGGGGTTGCTATAACTCACTGGGTGTGGCTGTTGTAGACATGACTGCCATACTTGCAGTTATTGTTGCATCTATGCCCCCACATAGCTGTCTGTAATACTGTACAGTGTATGTAATCAGGTTGTTAGTTGTTGTCTACACCATTCACAGTAGATGAGCGCCTCACACCCTCCTAAAGGTAGGGCTATGCCACTGACATTGGCACACACATGTTACTTAGGTGAGGATCGCAGTGGAGTGGGGAGAGGGACATACACCCTGCTGTTAGCATGTTCAATGCCATACACATTGCAGACTATATATATATATATATATATATATATATATATATATATATATATATATATATATATATATATATACCACTGTGTGGTTGTGCCTATGCTGTCTTGGTGGGATTACATGTGCAACAGATGTGTTACCTGCATGGGGACATACCTCCGTGTGTTCAGTCCTGTACCTGTACTGCATCCTAACCAAAGGCACTGTGTGTTGTACCCAGCCATGGCATGTGTACCACCCACTACACTTACTGGTGTCCACTATAGAAGGCCTGCTGACACCACTACACCCATCAGCCATGTGGCACATGGACAAACACAACACAATCTGAACAGATACTGGTGACAACAATACAACATTGTTAATTATAGCTAGGATGCATCATGGCTGCACAGCTACACCTTCCAAGATATTAGCATTTCACTTTACTGCTGACAACATGCTACACATCATTGCATTGCTACACTGTTGTACAGTCATCCTGTGCATCAGAACCATGTTAAACTGCCCCTGCATTGATGTTACAGATGTCAAGGAGTGGCACAGGTATCATCATATGCACAGGGTGTGTTGTTGGTTTGCTAGAGGCCTAGGCTGAGCCGTACAATTGACAACATGTGTGTGTGTGAGGGGGCTGAGTATTGTTATGGGCCACTGGTGATATCATGTGTGCAGGCATGTGATTGCCCTAGGTTCATTGTTTATGTGTGTGTGTCTGCATGCACACAGTTTCTCCATGTGGCTGCCCTATACAGGGAATTGTGGGACAGCTGCAGACTGTACCTGGCAGGGTTTGCAGTTCACCATCACTGGCCATGGACACAGGACCTGTGCCTGGCAGGGGTGCTACAGGCAGTATCAGGTACAGACCCAGACCGAGTACTGTCCCCTGAATTTGACAGACATCCACTGGATCCAGGTCCTTCCTGGGACTGGCCAGGGCCACGTGCATGTGGTTGGTTCTATCGGGTTGTGGATAGCCCCCCCTACAGTGCTGGGGCTGGTACTGCCACTATGGGAGTGACTGTGACTGTTTGGATGTCCACGGGGACCTCCAGCTGCTGGTGTTGGCATACGTTCACATGGCCGTCGCAACCATCCCACCCTGTACTGATGCATGGACATGACATTTTGGATGAGTTACAGTGTCTCACCCCACCGTCTATCCATGACCTCGGTGTAATTACGGATGGCACGGTCATGGATGCTGTCAGTTACAGAGGTGTGATGACCCCTCTGCACCCTTAGACCCTGCCTGGTGTACCATTCCATTCATGCCTGTGCCTCCATGACAATCTGGAACATGCGTGTGGTTGAAATAGGGGTTGCACGTCTGCCAGGTGCATGATGTCCAGCAGTGCTCCTATGAACACCCCTGCACATCTGCTTATGTGATACCCCACCAGACATCTGGCTATGGCTGCTGTGTCCTGACACATGTGCCATAGATACCACACTGTCCTGGCCCATGCCAACCATAGGCTGTCCTTCAGCTAGGGCCAATGGTGATGACGTGTGTAGATGCAGTGTGACTGTGTGCGTGGATGGTGTGGATACATGTGGGTTGTCAATTGGTGGCCCAGCTGAAGCCCCTGATGTCCCTTCCTGTGCCTCAATGCACCTATCTTCATGGTCACTGTCTATATCAGTGACATCAGATTCCATGCGGGGGGGTGGGCCCAGCCCCACCTCACCACCTGTGAGGGGAAAACAGGGAACAGACTGTAAGACCTGTACAACACCACTAAACAGTAAATATGCACACACACACACACACACACACACACACACACACACACACACACACACACACACACACACACACACACACGTGTACAGACATGGCCACACACACAAACATGCACACTTGCAGTCGCCATACATGGCAACCCATACACTACACCAGACAGCACCTACAGACAGCTCCTGCAACCCCATAAGACACACAATAGCAGGTGATGGTGCAGTACAGTATCACACACATATCTGTAAATACACACATGTCAGCATACAGGACATGTGGGGCTGAACAGCATTCCGTGCAACTGTAGTCAATCCTTGTTACCAACATTAGACATGGCTGTGATGCATGGCTTCTGTTTGTAGGTAATGGCCCTCCCCCTGGAACCCACTGCACCCATGTCCACAGCATTGCTGTGCATTCGTTCAGCACCCTGGCATGTACTGTGCACCATACCTCATGGGTGTGCACACCATTGCAGGATGTGTCTCTGTGTGACTGGTATGTTTCCGCTGCTGCTCACAGCCTCTGTGTGTTCCTGGATCACATGTGGATACATGTGTTTAGTGACTGCTTGATGTGTATTCACATAAGTCATCATCAGTGGTGCATGTATGAGTGGTAGATTACCATTAGACCAACCATGCAGACATTGTACTGTACCTATGGTGAGTGTAGAGACCTTTATTGACCATGATTGGGCACTGGCTGATGTTGCCTGTGGTACACAGAGTTTCATAGGTGACTACTGTTCTATTGGTCCTAGGGCCTACATAAGCCTAGCCACAGGGGTTCCCTGCCATGCATCACCCACTAATGTTATTTCCCTGTGCCCCTGTCAGGCTGTGTCGCACACATGCTACCCAGGGTGTATTCCCCATTCCCCATCCAATTGGCAAGTGTTTATGTCAATAGGGCCAATGAGTAGCATTGCCTAACATGTATGGGTAGTCCATTCCAGAGTGTGGTGATTACCCAGGGCAGGGCCCTATCCCTCCAGTATGTTCTGTGTAATGTGTTGATTAAGTTTAGGACCCTGGAGCATGTGTTAGCAGAGGGAGTGGGATGTCGTTATATTTAGCATGTTCAACTGCTCTATGTATGACATAGCTGTGTATGTTGGGCAGATGTCAGCTGTCCTGGGCAATGTGCACTGGAGTGTAGCCACAGTTGTCTGAGATGGACTATGTATTGCATGTGTTTGAGGCTGGCAATCCCATTAGTGAGGTGTGTGCTGTGTCAGTGCACATGTACAGCATGCATTATGGGTAGGTGTGTTAGATGTGTATATGGCCTACACCCTTAGCTATGACATGCACAGTGAATTGCTAAGCATAACCTTTAACCATAATCACCAACATCTGGCCGCTGCCTTGCTGGTATCCCAGAGGTACCTACAATGACATGGGATAGAGATGATGGCAGTGGCCGCAGCTGTGGCATTGCTACAGGGTGGCTGCAATATTAAAGTACAACAGCTGAAGTCCACAGTACTACAGTTTATGCATTACTGCTTATCGGTACTACACAGCAACATACCCCACATCTCACACATGCATGGTCTAAAATACAGTAGTCTACTGATATGCCCTGGAACCTTACCTGCTTGCTCAGTGTGTGGTGTGTGAGTAGCACCCACCTCCATGACCATATAGGTCTGGAGCTCTTGCGGGCGGGCAGGTACTACCAGGTTGATGAGCAGCTCCTCCACTCTTGTGTGGGGGATGGATGTTATGCCCCCCCCCCTGTTGCGAGGTGGTCACCCAGCACAGCAGCAGCATGATACTGCACTTGCCGGAGCAGGTAAATACAATGGTGGCAGACCTGCTCATAGGTTCGGCTGTGCAACCCCACGTCATTCACCCTGCAGACCACATCAGTCCACATGGCTGTTCTCTCCTGCTGGTCCATGCTTGTCCGTGAGAAGAGCAGTTGATAGTTCTGAATCATGCTAGTGATGATGATCTCCTCCTCAGCGGCACTGTATGCAGGGTTTCTCAGATGTGCCATACTCCCTGAAAGACATAATGATGGAAATATGTCTGAGCAACTCACATGTCAAGTTTACCATAATACAATACACATATCAGCCTCCCGCCACCATATCAGCTCCAACATAATGTTCACACTACGCTACTGGTATGTGTCCAGTATGTGTACCATTGGACCATATATTGTATTGTACAACACCTTCTGCTATGTGGTTATAGACATGCTCCCTGTGGGGACACTAGAGTTGCAGGGCTGTTACAGGGTATCTCACCTGCATGCCATTGTCACTGCCACTATGTTTCCACATATGCATGAGGTAGGCCTGCTATGTGATTGCTACACATCTGCGATTCTGTAGTATTGGGGATACCTATGCATGCTGTTGGACATGTTCTGGGATTGTGTGGACTATTATAGTCCACATATGTTTCATGACAGTTACACACCAGTATGTGTAGGGGTTATTTGCCATCAGGAACACCACTCCAACCTAATGTGCACATGCTACCAGTCCACATCACATCCATGGCCCACCATAGAACCTCATTTTCAACTGTTCCATCACTACCTTCATGTGGAACCACCTCAGGGGATGGTGTCCCCCACATGGATCACACACAGACAAGCATCTGTCACCCAGGTAGGTCATGGGTATTGGGCATAGGGAGGTCCACAGTGACATGGGTTATGTGCTACATCACCTGGAGGCATGCAGTACACATACACAAAGTTCAAAATGCATATCCCTTCTGCCCATCACACAGCCCAGGCACCTTTATGTCCATGTAGATGCTGTCGTGACTGTCCATGGATGGCCACCATGTTCCCTTTGTTCCCATGTGAGGGCTCATTGGCCTCCACATTCAAAATGTAAATACCTGTCCACAGTGTGTAACCACCACATGTGTCGTATACCAGCCCTGTATGCTGTCTTGTATGTCACCCAACCAGACCTACATAACAATGTGTGCCTAATACCCTTCACCAACATATAAACCCCACCATCCCATTCAAGAGCAATGTGTTCCCAACATGGGTTACACACCTCATTCCACATTCCATCTTGCAGCCATGTACTGGTGTGTAGGTATGTTGTGTATTGATGTGTGATGTTCTCTCGCACATGTCATGGCAGGGAAAATGTATTAAAGTATATATATATATATATATATATATATATATATATATATATATTTATTTATATCCATATATATATATATATATATATATATATATATATATATATATATATAATATATATATATATATGTATATATATATATATATATATATATATATATATATATATATATATATATATATATATGGTTCCCTATCAGAAGCCTGAAACACTATAAGCCTGAAAATCAAAATCCTGAAAACTATAGACTGAAAGTTCAAAATCCTGAAAGACCAAAATCCTGAAACTCAAAATCCTGAAAACACAAATAATGCTAATATGTCACTATAAAGACACTAATATCTACCAACTGACCCTGACCCTAACCCTAACCCTAAGGTCCGTCACTATCGCACACTCACCTGACCCGCGCCCTAACCCTAACTCACTTAAACTGCCCCTAACCCCAATATTTGTCACTATTGCATACATGCCTAACCTGCGCCCTAACCCTAACTCACTTTAAAATCCCGCTAAGCCTAACATAAAACCAACCGCACACTTACCTGAACCCAACGCATGACCCAACACCACAGGGCTAACAATAGCAAAGCCACAATGACGTCAGTATGTCCATTTTGTGTTTTCAGGATTTTGAGTTTCAGGATTTTGGTCTTTCAGGATTTTGAACTTTCAGTCTATAGTTTTCAGGATTTTGATTTTCAGGCTTATAGTGTTTCAGGCTTCTGATGAACTATATATATATATATATATATATATATATATATATATATATATATAGCTATATATTTAGCTATCTCTCTCTATATATATATATATATGTATATATATATATATATATATATATATATATGTTGACATACACACACATATATCTGTCTGAATACATATATATATGTGTATATATATATATATATATATATATATATATATGTGTGTGTGTGTGTGTGTGTGTGTGTGTGTGTGTGTGTATGTATATATACATATGTGCATATATGTGTAAATATTTTGTGTTGTTTATATACCTATATAAATGCATAACTGTCTGAAGTTCTGTACACATACACAGCTATGAATATGTATCACACATATATGTATCTGTATGTGGGGTGCGTACGAACATCTGGACCACACACATGTACCCTCTTTACTTCACAGCTTAACTATTCTGCCTTGCTGCAACACAGACAGGTGTCACATGTGAACACAGA